>NC_068981.1:157577475-157578605 GCF_001194135.2 Octopus bimaculoides
AAATACATAACAAAAACACCAGGACTTACAAATATATATAACATACAGAAAATTGCACTACTGGGTACTGCACACATTCTACGCAAAACACTTTCAATACAGTAAACATAAGAGCACCACAGCAAACCACAGCACATACCCAAGGCGCACAGAGCTGCGCTCGGTAGTGAAGTGAAAGCACGTTATAAAAATAAAACTACTGAATAATAATAATAATAATAATAATAATAATATTTAGTAGGGGTTCGCAAACGTAACACAATAAATGCTTAAAATTTGAAACACAAATACAGATAATGGAAACCCAGCCACAGAAAGGTGAGAAGTCTCCACGTAGAGCACCTCACGACCTTGATCACCTGCTACGAATGCAAACGGGTGTCCCGAATTCAAAGTTGGAATATTTAGAGGAAACACTAGCTCTCCCACTTTCCCTAGGGCGTGCTCCTGCGGTTCTTTAAAGACTACTGGTGTAATTCTTACGATCAATCCATCATTTTGGGTTCGTATTTCTTTGCTTTTCCTCCTTCTCCCCCTCCTCCTCATGAGAAGGCTCTCGAGTGATCGTTTTTTTTTTTAGTATTGTACGTATAACAATTGGGCTGTCTACTCTGTAACATCAGTCAGACTCACTTTATTTCTGTCCCTCAATAGAGTATAGCTACACAATTGTCTCATAGTCTTATGTTGTGGATCACATCTGTGCTGATCACGTGTCAGTACTGTTGTACAAATATCTAGTAATGAATGAGGGAAAAATTATACACATAGCTTCATAACACGAACGAATAAGAAGTTTGGAGCAGCTCAACTGCTCCGTGGTCTAAAAAAACAGTTATACGCTTCCGCTTACTCTATCCTAATATCAAGCTAAGATTCATTCACCTCATTTTATAAGGTATCATAACTTCGTTGTATTTACAAACAGCAACACAAGTGTATCACTGGAATAAATTCCCCAGGCAAACAGGCTTTTGCGACATATCACATTCATTCTATTCTATATTTCTTGAGGTGTCTGTCGTTGAGTCGCTACTTTTCGCCTACAAAGTTAGCAAATGATGGAATGTTGTTGGTATTTTCAAATTAATGGTTCTAGCAATATATATATATATATATATATATATATA
>NC_068981.1:157579650-157581974 GCF_001194135.2 Octopus bimaculoides
TATATATATATATATATATGTATGTATGTATATATATATATACACATGATCCTGGAAAGAAGAAATCTGTTCCGAGCTCGGACATCAGTGATGGATGAAAATCATGATTTCGATTACGTACCACTTGGAGGGGACCACATCTGTGCAGTGGAATATCCGCGACCACTCCCGACTATACAACACCTTGTGTGTATCCTTAAGGCAATTAACTACGAGGGGGATGATATTTTATTGTGACAGATGTTGATGACACCCCATCCGCCACACGAAATAACCACTGTCCGTTTGTGATGTCAAGAAACTTATGTCAGTTTGGATCAACGACATGAATTATGCCCGAATTATCTTAAGTAGAGAGACTTGCCCAACATCATCTATACTCTCTCATCTCGAATTATCTGGATCCAGCAACGAAATATTGTAAGGGTGATTGAAAATAAAACTGCATGCGGTGTTACTGGCACAAAAGCACTAGCATACTCTGTTCAGTCTGTCATACTTTGTCATACTTTGTTCAGTTGCTCTCCTTACTCTTCTGATATCTCTATAAGTCTCACAAGACAGTGAGACTATTTGAGTCTCTGTTGGAGGTTTATCAAAGGTAAACGCGTGAACAGACTTACTCGCAAGACAGAAGCTTGAATATTTATTATTTTTTTTCTCCTAATCAAATGTTTTGACGAGAACTTGTAAGTGGAGTTTGTCATTATCAATAGTCTTGCTGCATGTTCGATCACCAAGCCGTTTATTTCTGTGACAACAACAATAGTTCATTCCATAATAAAGCTTTTTATATAGTTTGCTACAACAAGAAAACAGGCACTCGTATCATGATGGTGATGATAATCGAGGTTTCCATATAATAGTGAATTGTAATAACACTTGAAACAATGAAAAGTTACTATAATAGCAGCAGATTAGCAAAATCGTTAAATCGTTGAACATATTTTGCGGTATTTATTTCAGCTCTTCACGTCCTGAGTTCAAAACCTACCTAGGCCCTTTACCTTTTAGCCCTCCAGGATCGATAAAATAGTGTACCGATCAAGTATTGTGATAGATTTCATAGACTAACCCCACAAATTTCAGGATAACGCTTATATAAGAAATAATAATAATTATTATTTCTGAACAACTGTCTGATCCGTTAAATTATCTTGATTTTTCTAGAATGTTAGAGAAGTGCTCTCCTCTGACTAATTTGTTAAAAGGTGGCTGACTGCGGCAAAAATGGCTAAAGTGAATGGTTGTACTCTAAACATGCACATGTAGAGGGAATTTCGAATTAGAATTAGGAGTAGGCGTGTACTCTTGGTGACCAGAGTTATCTTGAACTTGGAGGTTCTTTAATTGGCTGTTCTTGGATAATTGTACAAGAGAGTGATGTCATCCATGTAGCCATATATTTTGTGTACAATGTATAATTTTTATTGCATTATTTCTACACCTTTGTATCCTCCTCAATAAATTTTATGTAAGTTTTCACTTATTGTAACCCGTCTTAGTAATGTCTCCTTCATCGTCATTCTTATGGCATGTTGTAAAAATTATGTATGAATGTGTGTATGTGTGTATGTGTGTATGTGCGAATGCGTATGTTTGCGTGTTCTGTGTGTGTGTGAGTGTGTGTGTTGGTGGATGGGTGTATGTTTCTAGACGGTGCACTATTTCCAGTATGCGTCTGTTTTCAAAACGAGTTGGTGTTCAATAGATATAAAGAATTCTAGCATACGTCTAAGTGGGTTTTATAAAAGGTAATTAGATGCTTACTGTTCGATTTCTTTCTAACATACAATTTGCGATGCAAAAGATGTTTGAAAGGATTTCCATGCTAATCTTTCGTTAAGTGTTTCGTTCTTTCCGTTGTGATTCACAAGTAACAAATTACAAATGGTAAATGTTAAATGACTTTTCAAATCAACATATTGATACAGCTTACCGCACGTTAAAACACTGTATTGGCCAACATTTTTCTGGTATTAGTGTCAATCGATCCAACAACGGCTTTTATCATACAGTCGTTCGACCTAAAGCAGCCAAATTTCTCTAAAATCATGTCCTACAATCTTAAAACGAAAAACTAAGGACGCGTTTGTGCAGTATATTTGATCATAAGTTTGCGCTATCAAGGTTGGCCGAAACCTCATGGATATACAGAAGCAAAACACACTCGCATACACGCGCGCACCCACGCATATACGCGCGCACCCACGCATACAGGCGCGCCCACAGACACAACCACACGCACAAAGAAACAAAGAAACAAACAAGCAAACTAACAAACACACACACTCACACACACACACACACACACACACACACAC
>NC_068981.1:157582304-157586914 GCF_001194135.2 Octopus bimaculoides
ATATATATATATATATATATATATATATACACATGTATGCATCCATGTATATTAACAGATGTACATACGTACACTCATGAGCATCTGCCCGTCTTAAGTTGAATTTCGACGAGCTGGGTTATCTACAGCTCCTTAGTAAGCTCTCACTGGCTTAGCTCTATCTACTTAGATCTGTCACTTTACTTTAAGCGCTCTTTTAAATAAAACAGAACCTCAGGCACTGTCAACTTTGACCATCTCTACAGAAATCTCTACAGAAGAAAATATGCATAAGAAAGAAATGATGTACACATGCATATAAATAAATACATAAATAAATAAATGAATATATATATATATATATGGTTTAAAACTATATAGTAGTGACAAATTACTTTAACATTACTAAGAATAGCAGAGCAATGTTGTTAATGTCAGTAAAGTCGATGATGATGGTGGTGATGATGAGGAGTAGGTGGAGGGGGAGAGAAAGCTGCTACCAATTATGATTATAATGCTGATGGTCATCATTAACATCTTCATGCACTGCCGTACACACTCTTTTCTTCCTTCTCCTCCCAACTACTCGTCCTCTTCCCCCTTCTCTTTCTCCTCCTCCTCATCATCCTGTCCCTCCTTACTTAGGTACAAGGCCAGATATTTGTAGAGGATGGATTTATTAATCGACCCTGAAAGAATGAAAGGCAAAGTCGACCTCTGCGGAATTTGAACTCAGGACGTAGCGACGGGCGAAATACCCCTAAGCATTTCGTTCAGCGTGCTAACGATTCTGCCAGCTCACCGCCTTGTAATAATAATAATAATAATAATAATAATAATAATAATAATAATAATAATAATAATAATAATAATAATAATAATAACAACAACAAAAACAACAACAACAGAAATAATAATAATAATAATAATAATAATAATAATAATAATAATAATAATAATAATAATAATGATAATAAAAAATCCTTTCTACTAGAGGCACAAGGCCTGAAATGTTTTAGTGGGGCGGGGAGACCGGCTGATTACATCAACCCTCGTACTTAACTGGTTCTTATTTCAAAGGATAAAAAGCAAAGTCGGCCTCGGTGGAATTTGAATGAAATGAAACGGTAAAGCATTTCGTCCGACGCTCTGACTATTCTAGCAGCTCGACCGGCCGCACCAAGCAAAGACGTTGGGAACTGTACAAAGACTAAATACACTGGAAAATAACAAGCAAGAAACGGTTGACTTGGAGTAAAATGGTGAGGTGCATTAATAAATTGGTAATAACAAGCAATACTAACAATTCAGAACAAAGATAAGAACAAGAAAAGGATTCTCCAAAATAGGGAGCAATCACATAGAGTGATTAGGGAATTCCCCCCACTCAACTCCCGATTGTAATGACAACCCAAAGGCAAATGCCGTTTTCAAGTTCTTGCCACCAACCTTCAGCTGCATGGCTAACATCGGCCCGTTAAACCACACCAGTTTCGTCAAGTTCAATCCCTTTTTATGAAGTTTACTGAAGTCATCACCTCTCTTTCTCTCTCCCCCTCTTGCTAAATCCTTATCTTCCACCTCACGAGGCATTTAATGAAGTTTAATGAGGGCTTGCTTTCAAAAGTAAAATTCGAATCTCAGATCTTTCACCTGCGCTCATCACGCAAACCTTTCATAATAGCCAGCTGAAAGAGGATGATTACTTGTCCTTTTCTGTACAAGGAAGGTGGTGGTTAGATCTTTATAATAAACTCGGTTGATAGTCGACTCCGACACTCACGTACAAAGAGCTGTTAGACATAGACAGATCAGCAATGTACCGGCACTAAACAAATGCAGGTTAAATGTTTCTTTTTATTTCAGTTCTTTTATTTTGTGATGGTCGAGTGTGATTTGAAGGATACTTTGGCTGCTCTTTCAAGCTGTAAGGCAGTGTTTCTCAAAGAGTTTAACTTTGCTGCACAATGGAGATCAATTTTAAAATTCTCGGCGCACTCCGCATAGAAAATATTTTAACGAAATATTTTCAAGTTAATCATTTACGAAAAATATAGAAAATACTATTGCTTGCCTCATTTTATTAAGCCATACTGCTTAAAACGTGTTATTCATAACACGTTTCCAAGACTGCAAGCATTAATATGGATTTTCTAAAGACTTAAATTATATTTTTAAAAATTCGCAAAGCACCTTGACACCCATTGCGACTCACTGTCAGAAAATCACTACTGCAAGAGAATATAATGAATATTGAATATTGAATAATGAATATTGAATATTTAAAAAGAAGTGAATTATATAAATACGTCTAACCGCCATCTTAACATTTTCAGTTTGTATCCTGATTTTCAGGTGTAAAAAAAAAAGAAAGCAAAAAAAGAAAAAAAATACCTACACACGTTCACACTCACAGATGCACAGACAAGATAAATACAAAACCCAAACAAAATATAATAAATTTATATAGAAAAAAAAAAGAATATCTGCTCCATACTATAAGGAAAAGAAAACAAACAAAAAACAACCGGTGCTATATATTTCCGTTCTAGCGATATTGTTTCTTATTGTCAGTCTTCCTGTGTTGGGTAATCGGGTACGTAACCTTTTCCTCGAGAACTCTAATAAATTGGACCAAAATTTCTGCCTTTCTTTCGCTCCCCTCTCGCTTTCTTTCTCTTTTGAACACACTGACTCTTTCCTATTTCTCACTCGCGCTCTCTTTCTTCCCTACGCTGTCACTTTTCCTTCTTTCTCTTTCTTCCATACTGCCTCTTTCACTCCGACTCTGACTTTTCCTCCTCCCCACACACTCTCTCTTCTCTCTCACTGTGTTATTCTCTATTTCACTCTGTCTCTTTCTACTGTTCTCTATATTTCTCTCTCCTACTTTGTCGTTCTATCTGCATGTCTAACTCTCTCTCTCTCTCTCTCTCTCTCTCTCTCTCTCTCTCTCTCTCTCTCTCTCTCTCTCTCATTTACTCAATATGTAGTATTTCTTATCTCAATTCAAACCGAAACCATCATTTGCTTGTCTTCCCGTTATTTTTGTATATATATTATTTCTTCTACCCTATCTAAAATGGGGTTTTATTCACTAAAAAAAAAAAAAAAACTTACATTGTTTGCTCAATGATAGTCAGTCATTCAGGATTTTTATTTCTTTTTAATTAATATTTTTATTGTTCATTTGCATATTAAATTTGCTTTAAACTTTAACTGATCAACTAACATACGTTGTTAAAGATATTTAACATTTTCGCTTTTCTGTTACACAAGAACGAAAAACGATAGGAAAAAGAAAGAAAGAAAGAAAGAAAGAAAGAAAGAAAGAGAAAAAGAAAGAAAGAAAGAAAGAAAGACAGAAAGAAAGGAAAAAGAAAACAGAAAAGACAAACGGAAGGAAAATCAATTTGCTATACTCAAATGTCAAAATTCTGTTTCGCTAAAGATCAACTCTGTGAGGAGACTTAAGAAACAATGGCCACGAACAGAACATCTCGCAGAACTATGGCTGTTTATTATAGATTTATTTATTTGCTTTTTATAGCTTTCATTTCCTCTGCATCTCACTACATACATACACGCATACATACATACATACATACATACATACATACATACATACAAACATACATACATACATAAATGCATACATACAAACATACATACATACATGCATGCATGCATGCATATATACATACATACATACTTACATACTTATATACGTGCATACATACACGTGCGCGTGCACACACGCACATTATTCGCAGCAAGTAGTTTTTATTTACCTTTTTACCGTTTTTTTTTTTACCTTTATATTGTTCTTTTATTTCGATTTTAATTCACTTTCTTTAAAATAAACTCCTTTCTTCTGTTTCTCTTTTTAATTCACAAACTTTAATTGAGACGACACGGTTTCTCTCTCCCCACCCCCGTCTCGGTACGCGCATGCATGCACGCACGCGCACATACATGTATGTACTATGTATTATGCATGTAATATATATGTAAGCATGTAATATACGAGTTGTATGTAAAAAGAAATTAGTTATGCATATATACAAAACAGAATAACAGAAATACATTCACGTACTTAGTAATGCGTCTATACTCACCCCCACGTGACACATTTTTGTTCATGTGTGCGTGTGTGTGTGTGTGAGTGCGCTTGTGTTCGTGCACAGTTTATTATTGCAGCATTATATGAATAAATGAACGTGGGCGTGGACACACCAGAATTTCGCATCGTAGTCTTCAGGTCCCAGTGAGTTGTACAAGTTCTTTTTACCACAGCCTCGGGTCAACCCAAGTCATGTGAGTTAAATCGAGTAAACTGAATACGTGTAGAAACTCGTCGAATGGGCTGCACTTGTAATTTAACGGATCAGTCTTGTAGCACTGTCACACAGATTTTGCCTGGGAATTACGTTAGAAGTACCCTGTGCTTCAGAGATACCTTTCGTGCAACGCTCAGCTATTTAGAACAAGAAGTGAAGGATCGAACGACTGGAATAATTATCGCTAATACTGGCAGAGATCTACTTACTTTCTACTGTACATGAATAAATACATATAGATATATTGATACACGCATACATGTGTGTGTGTGCGTATATATATATATATAT
>NC_068981.1:157587327-157588276 GCF_001194135.2 Octopus bimaculoides
TATATATATATATATATATATATATATATGTATGTGTGTTTGTGTGTCTGTGTTTGTACCCCCACCATCACTTGACAACCGATGCTGGTGTGTTTACGTCCCCGTAACTTAGCGGTTCGGTAAAAAGAGACCGATAGAATAAGTACTAGGCTTACAAAGAATAAGTCCTGGGGTCGATTTTCTCGACTAAAGGCGGTGCTCCAGCATGGCCACAGTCAAATGACTGAAACAAGTAAAAGAGTTTGAAGGTCATATATAATCCTATGCATTGAACTAAAATTATCGAACGACTCCAACTAGGTTTAAGAGAGTGAACATACAGTTTACGATATTCTATAGTCTCTTTAAAATATGGTTGTCTGTTTGCACGCCTTGATCAAATACATCTTAAGTAAATAGAACAATGTTGGATGTGCACCGCTCTCGTTCGCTAACATATGATGTTAACTTAAAACATAACGAATGAAACCAATAGAAATTTATCTCTACTTATACACGCGACATCTTAAAACACCACATTTCACCAAATATCAACCAAATATCATACAAAGTTAATAATAAGGTCAGGAGACTAAAGATGTTTACAAACGTTGTTAAGAAAACGCGTAGAGAAATAGATGCTATGAGTAGAATGTGCTCTCCCGAGCATGTAAACAGTCTAACAAAGAAAAAAAAAAGAGCTTTGACAACGTCAGCTCCCAACTGACATAAACATTACTTCTTAGATTAACAAAAAGTAAACTCTAAGGATGCCTAATGAGGAATTTGTAAACGATATATTCACACGAAGGATTCTTCTTATTACAGATATTCTTTAGCCTAAAATCAATCCTAATCCTGTAGTTCTATAATCAATGTCATTCCTTCAAAACCACCACTTTTCTATATCTTGTAACCCTGACTATATTTCTTAATGTCTTTTTGTTTTTCTTTCGACAGTAGGGCATAG
>NC_068981.1:157588888-157591054 GCF_001194135.2 Octopus bimaculoides
CATATATATATATATATATATATGTGTGTGTGTGTGTGTGTGTGTGTGTATGTTAATTAATTGTAGGAATCATTTGAATCATGGTATTTTAATAAAGACACCGAGTTAGCGTCGAGATCCGCACATCTGTCTATATACCGTACACAGACACTCATAGATCCATGCATATGCGCACGAGTCTAAACACTTGCATATACATGGACGTAAACAGATCATTATACACAAACATATAAATATACATGTAATTATATTTGTGTGTGTGTGTGTGTGTGTGTGTGTCTGTGTTTGAACGAGTGTGTGTGTATGTGTGTATGCGCACGAGCGCGTGTGTGCGTGTTATATACACCTTGATCCAAACTGAAATACTGAGAACAATATGATGGACTAAAACTCTTGAAGATTGTGCTACAGCATGGCCGTAGTCCAATGACAAAAACGACTAAAACAGTATATTTTAATACATGCTGAATTTCTTGACTCACAAATATCTTGACTCCAGATAGAAAAATATTCACATGGAAATGACACATATTGTTAGAAAAACTTCTGAAATAATAAAAAGCAATCCTTCAGAAATACGCCTTTCATTGCAACATTTACAATATCAAATAATTGTTGCAACAAAATAAACTTGCGTAATCTTGGTAGATAGGCTCGACATATATTTCTTTTACATTCACTTTATTTCAATAACATTATTGTATCATGTAAAGTCTCATTGAATGGGATTTAATATCATTCAAAGCATTTGATTAGCGAGTCGTGCATACAAAATTACATATGTTATTTAGGTGTTTAATTTTTTCATTATTTATTTATTTATTTATTTATTTATTTATCTAATGTTATATTTGTATATTTTGTCATGTGGCTTAGTCAGATGAAGAGTAAACAATGTTAATGATCCTTTCGGAGGTTCTGTGATTGCAGGGCGTAAGGGGAAAAAGTTGTCTCTAGGTCAGAGACGTGACCTGAATGCTGGTAACAATCTACATGTAACCAAAGGCTTTGGTGAAGGTGGTGCTAAAGCAAGCGATGGATTAGGTCTAAAAAAACCCAGGACTATTGTTTTTGTGGATTGCTGTTCTCAACCGAGGTTCACATGACCCTCGGGGGCCCATATAAGATTTGCAAAATAGTAAATTAGGGACCCACAATAGTATAAGAGACCATGAAAAATGTTTGCTTTAGCTGTATGTATTGCAAGAAACAGATAGGTTTCTTTCTCCGGCGTTTTATATAGTTCAGTCTACGTAAGTTAATGTGTGAAAACCAAAATAGAAATTTTGAAAGAAGCATCTATGAAATTAGTTTTTAAACATCGAATGGTTAGGGGTTAGGGTGCTGGCACCAGAATAGAATAATGATCTAAGGGGCCCACAAATAAAAAATGGTTGAGAACTGTTGATGTGTACTGTCGTTGTGGACTGTATCACATGTTGACTAAATATCATCAATGAAGAACACTTGAAATGAACACAGAGAATTACACACACACACACACACACACACACACACACACACACACACACACACACACACACACACACACACACACACACACACACACACACACACACTTACACACACTCATGCACACACACACAGAGTACAAATGTACGTATACATACCTGCGTACACACATGCACACATACAAAGTAAAAAACACACAATACAAACACACACACAACCTGTTCCTAACTGGAATGCTTTTGATCACAAATGCTTCGTTCAATCAAGGTTAATTTGTGTCCAGACAACATCAGCAACAGCTACAATAATAAAACTCACGGATAAATATTACAATAAATAAATAAAAAATGTTAAATATGTCCAACAGAGGAAGCAGTTGTGGGACGACCGCACTGGTGCAAGAATGTGGTTTATGAACGGAGAACGAGCGTCACGGGTCAGCCATGATAGAGCAAGCTTTTGATCAAGAGGTGTCCTTGTGGTGAATATTGTGTCCTTTTGTCTCACACTGCTAGAAACAACTGCCAAATTTCTTTCAGATCAAATCACATTATCTGAAAATTAGATGACTGGATTCTTCTCTGTTAGAACTGAACTGAGGCTAAGTTATAAGTAGTAGTAGCACTAGTAACAGTGGTAGTAGTAGTAGTAGTAGTAGTAGTAGTAGTAGTAGTAGTAGGAGGAGGAGGAGGA
>NC_068981.1:157591064-157596196 GCF_001194135.2 Octopus bimaculoides
TATATATATATATATATATATATATGTATGTATGTATGTATGTATGTATATATGTATGTATGTATGTATCTATGGATAAATGTATGTATATATGTATGTTTGTATGTATGAATGTATGTATGTAATTATGTATGTACGTTTGCATGTTTGTACGTACGTATATATGTATGTATGTATATATGTATGTATGTATGTATGTATGTATGTATGTATGTATGTATGTATATAAATACATATGCATATATTCAGTGTAGCCTTGGTTATTATTCGTTGTGTACATTGTTAAGACAAAATGCATAAATTATATTTCTTGTAGGTTAATCTAGGATTGAATGGCGAATTCATATTTAGCATATTGAAAGAAACTAAATTTGTAAATACAAAGAGTAATCTCATGAGAAAGAAAAGAGGTTTTGTGAAAGCGCCGGGGCGTATTCTAATTATCACGCTTCGTTTTGTTTAAAAATGCAAGCATAGAATCGTCATTCAATCTTAAATTAAATAATAATGAGCTTCATTTAATTGTCGAACTTGCAGATGAAGTAAACAACATATTGAATGGACAAATTTTGCGTCGATTTCCACGATGACTATTCAGTTGCACGATTTCCTGAGCAGCCTACCTGATAGCTTAATGTGTAATCGATTGAGTAAATACCCTTAACACTTCGCCAACCAATTCCATTTAGTGTCATGTTAAGAATATAACTTGGCAAGTCACCGGTGACTTCCAGGTAAATAGAATATTAACGTAATTTTTATGCTGTATCAAAGTGATAGAATATGTGCCAAGAAAGTACTTCTGAATTAGAGATAAAAACCACAGGGCAGGCTTCTACACAGTTTCCTTCAATCCAATATCACTCATAAGACGTGGGTCGAGCCGAGGTTAGGGTAGAACACACTCGCCAAGATGCCACGCTCTAGGATCGAAACTGGAATGTCATGGATTTAATGCGAAATTATTAACAATGAAATGAAAATACCTCTCTCACAGGCTAGAGATTTCTGGAAATTAACCATGGGTCCCAACGCCGAAGTCCTTCGGAGAAGAACTGCCAGTGGAATCTCGTCGATGCCCAGAGTTTCCATGCTCTTGCCCGTTACTGACCTTCCATAGAACACCAAACTGGAAATTCCACAGACTGCATTGCTCGATTGGCATAGGCCTGTAAGGGTCTAATGAGATTCTAGTTATCACGTGCTCTGTCTCATCTACGCTTGATCCAGTATTGCAGCTCTGCCTAAGACATAAGCTATTGAAAAACGAGTCTGACAAAAGGCTATCACACCTATACACCGTCAAGAAAACGCTGGAGATGTCTCAGCTACAATGCATGTCTACGCATCATCAGCCACGGCCTGCTCAGCCCTCTACTCAGCGAGTGTTGACCACAAATGAAGTGCCTAACCAATGGAACACGTCCCTTCTACATAAAGCCGAAAAGCAGGCGCTCCTGTCCGGTGAAAAGTGAACCGGGCAAAGGCACGACAGTCAATATATGACGGAGGCGATGTAAGCGACCTTTTAAGGGTAGCTTTCTCTCGATCTATGTGTGATCCCCATTAGTGCTACCACTCCTGTACTGGCAAAACTGGGAATTATTCCGTTCTTCTGCATCTGTGCTAAGAGGTCTCCAAGCAAGTCTGGCATAAAAGTAAAGCTCATTGGATAGACCATTTAAACCAGGCCATTTTCTTGCCGTGCAACTAACCACTACTTCCCTTATTTCTGCGGCTATAAGATATTCGTAACACTCCGCCCCTTTTATTTTAAAGTGGCCGCCGTCGAGGTATGCACTGAAATTCATCCTGCGTTCCGGCTCGCCATTCGTCTCGAACAGTTGACTGAAGTGCTACTGAGAAGGTGTATTCATCTGCTTAGAGTTAAGTAACATACAACTATTATAGTCCATCAAAGACCGAATTGTCGCTTTGTTACGACATTGTACCACCTCACTCGAACCCACCAAACGGCTTTCCTATCTTCGTGTCTTGGCTCTAATAATGCAAACTTCGGCAACGTTGAAGAATTGGTCGAAGCTTAATCTCGCCACGAGCAAATTAGTGTGAGTGCCTTTTCTAGCGTCCTAACATCTCTTCTAAGTTTCTATGTCTCCTTATATTCTATTTTCCGTTATCGTTACGAACTTAGTAAACCTTAACGATTCTACTCTAACCACATTTTCATCGCAAACCACCATTTATTGTTGATGATTGTCACCGTCAACTACCATTTAACTAATTCACTATTTCGGTTTCTGTAAGCCATGCATACACTGGGTGTGAGGCATTCAACTTCTGAGTTGACTGTACAGATCACAAACATGTGATCTAAGAAGATGGTTCGTAACGTAGATTCCTTCCGAAAAAAAACACAGCTGCTCTACTCAATCCCAGTACACCTGGAAAGAAAGAAATCTCGTATTCATCGAAAATGGGCATGAAAGCTTGTTGATCTCTTCTGTAACTATTACCAGGCAGAGAAAAGTGCCTGTTCTCCCCGACCAAAGGAAGGAGTCGGGCGATTTTCACGTTGCACTCAAACGTTAACTGGATTCGACTAACTCGCGTAAGCAGCTATTCAACATAACTCCCCAAATCAACAATGCTTAGACACTTAACGAATGCGAACAGAAAAGTTTTATTGCTGTCACCAAATAAATGTTTCTAAAATAGGCACAAGGTCAGAAATTTGTGGAAAGGAAAGAGGAGGAAAATTCGACTTTATCATCCCCAGTACTTGACTGGTACTTCATTTTTTTTCAATCCCGGAAGGATGAAAAGTAAAATTAATCTCAGCGGCCTTTTAAAATCAGAAGGTAAAGACAAAACAAAAATTCAAGTAAATACCAAAGGTATTTTATCCGACACTAGCATTTGTGGCAATCAAATATTAGCATGGACGCCAGTCACTAGCACTTTAATGCAATAAATGTGGCAACTTAATACATAGTTAAAATAAAAGTAAGAAAAACAAAAAGAATATAACATTAAGATATTATATAGGGAAGCCAGCGACCTGAAGGTTTTCGTGACTGTGAAGTATTAAATATACAGTGATAAGGTAGCTTGGTTAAGTATTCTTAGCAGTGTATCGTTAAAGTTCAGCAATAGCTGTGACATGTCAAACTACTATCTTTATTCTTAATGAATAATAATTACTTTGAGTCGACTTTAAAGCCACATATGGCTAAGAAGATTCCGAATAGATGCATTCCTATAGTAACGCAGATTAGCAGGAAAACGTGCGAATAATCAATGATCGCATCTCTAATATCACTTAAAACAGTAAATGACTTAAATGGAATCATTTGTGTGCGTCTTCGGGTTTGTGTGCAGAAGTCGCGCACACATACACAGACTTATATATAAATATATAAATATAAATACTCACATATATATGTACGAATCAGCGTGATATGTATCTGATATAGGTGTGTTTGTATGTGCGCCTCTCTCTCACACTCTTTCCTTTCTCTCTGTCCCTCACTCTCTCCCCCTCTCTCTCTCCCTCTCTCCCCCCTCCCCCCTCTCTCTCTCTCTCTATATATATATATATAAATATATATATGAAACCAATGGTAGCCTTAATTCACAAATAAAGAAATTATATCCACAATGTGAGGGCGCATGGCTCAGTGGTTAGAGCGTTGAGCTTACGATTGTGAGGTTGTGAGTTCGATTCCCGGACCGGGCTGCGTGTTGTGTTCTTGAGCAAGACACTTTATTTCACGTTGCTCCAGTTCACTCAGCTGTAGAAATGAGTTGCGACATCACTGATGCGAAGGTGTATCAACCTTTGCCTTTCCCTTGGATAACATCAGTGGTGTGGAAAGGGGAAGCTAGTATGCATGGGCGACTGCTGGCCTTCCCTAAACAACCTTGCTAGACTTGTACCTCGGAGGGTAACTTTCTAGGTGCAATCCCTCATGACCAAAGGGGGTCTCCTCCTATACATATATGTGTGTGTGTGTGTGTGTGTGTGTGTGTGTGTGTGTGTGTGTGTGTGTGTGTGTGTGGCCATAGAAAGACAGAATGGACTAAACAGAGCAAGAGGAGATACTTAAGATGAAGAGTTGCTGAAAATAAATCTGCAGTGAAGAACGAATATATAGTGCGTGTGTTTATTTGGCAAGAAAGAAATGAGCGTCTCGAAATATAACAATATATACATACATACATATATATACATACACACATATCATGTATTAATACTTTGGTTCGTAAAGAGCTCCTTAAGGTATCATGGATGCAAAAGTACCGCCTGATCACATCTGGGACGCTAGTTTTTCACAAGCAGCCCGTACATCTTAAAATGCAGCATAAGGATAGATAGACATTTTTTTTTACACCATTGCTGATCATTTTGATGAGTCAAATATTGGTTTATGATCATCTGCTTTGGCTTTGATCTTAGGATTAGATTAAACTGACACACAGGCATAAGCAATAAATGAGTAGACAATCGATTATTATATAGTTGTTGCTATTATTATAATACCAGCGCTTCTACAGGGTTACTCGGCCTCCTATAGAAATAACAGCCAAACGCCTCCAAAACTCTACAGTGTTGGACCTCTGTTGTACAAACTAGCATCTAGAAATAACAATAATAATCCTTTCTACTAATGGCACAAAGCCTGAAATTTGAGGGGAGGGGACTAGTCGGTTACATCGATCCCAGTGTTTCACTGGTACTTAATTTATTGACTCCGAAAGAATGAAAGGCAAAGTGGACCTCGGTAGAATTAGAACACAAAACGTAAGGCCAGAAGAAATGCTGCCAAGTATTTTGTCCGGTGTGCTCAGGATACTGCCAGCTCGCTATCGAATGAGGTATATTGTTCGATTTGAAATTATGGTAAAAGGCACTTAAGAACGTGGGATCGAATACGATACCAAGCTGTTGTGAAGCAAACTTCTTAAGCACTGGACCTTGTCAGTGCCTTGGATTGAGCCAAAAACTATTTTTATCAGAGAAAATGTGTATTTATTGATGTCAGTTTTTCTGTCAACTTAATAGATAAAAGATCTTATCACAGTGTTCAAAGTTTAAACACACACACACACACACACACACACACACACACACACACACACACACACACACACACACACACACACACACA
>NC_068981.1:157596486-157597732 GCF_001194135.2 Octopus bimaculoides
TATACATATATATATATATATATATGTATATGCAATGTCTATATATATATTCGTGCGTGTATATATATATATATATATATATACATCTAACATGATTTGTATATAAAAACACACACACACACAAACACACACACACACACACACACACACACAGAGAAACACGTGCGCATTCAGTTTATGTATTTATTTAAATGATATTTGCTCCTTTAGCAATTATTCTTATCTCAAATGACAGAAATATCATTAGTGTTATTAAGTATTATTATGACAAGAGACTCGGTAAACCTCAATCGTAAAACAACAGAAAATTGTAGTAATGGGTCGGTGAAGAGAAGTTAGAGTACAAGGACTCGTCACCTGAATATCTAATTAATCTGTGATACTGTGGCCCCTGTAAGACAATTAAACATATACAACTTTTCAAATTACCGATGCTGTATCCGTACGTGCGTTCAGGTATGGCAACACTAACATGATGGCGTAATTGTGAAGTAAATGAAGCTCCGTCGATGTCGACGATTATTAATCCAGTCGTTCAATCAACTGAATTGCGTTGCCTAGTCACAGAATTAGCCTGTTATCGGCTGAATACTCCACAAGCAAATACCCACTTAATTTACTTCTCAGCTTGACACAAGCTGTCCTCTTTGAACAAAAAGTACCTCGAAAACGACGGTCATTTCGGTTTCTGTCGACTCAATTTCATTAATAAAACTTGGTTCTACTCGAAGTTTCAGTAAGTGGCAGTTGGTCAAGATGCCGCCGGGGTACATCGAACTCTGGATCGAAAGATTGTGAAGCAAACTTAAGTACTTGGCTATCTGTGTCTATATGATGGCATATGCTTATATACGTAACTATATACATAGCCACACTGACAAGAAAGTGCATATACATACATATATGCATGCATGCATACATACATACATACATACATACATACATACATACATACATACATACATACACATGCACGGTCACACTAACATATTCACTTATGTTGTTATACTCACATGATGAACTATACATAATTGTCGCACAAACATGATAGTCAGAATATACGCTCACATGTGTAGTCACACTATCAAATAAAGTAGATGTATATTCGCACCTACTGTATGCATATATATGTGTGTGTGTGTGTGTGTGTGTGTATACATACACACAAACATGAGGAATATTACGTATATACACTCTCATGAGGAACTACTCTAAAATGATGGTGTGTGTGTGTGTGTATATATAT
>NC_068981.1:157598659-157602928 GCF_001194135.2 Octopus bimaculoides
AAAGGGTCGGAAAGGTAGACAGAAAGAGAGAGCGAGAGAGCGAGAGATATTCATTTGTTTTTCCTTCGCTCATAACCAAGAATGTGTCCAGCCCGTCGCTATGGACCTATCCAATAGTCACTCCGCTCATTTCTTCTTTTCACAACGCTTCTAGAACTCCAATCCAGACACTAGTGCTCATATTCTTATTGGTTAGCTTCAGCTTAGACGTGATCAAAAGCAACCAGCCATGACCATAACCATACCACCTATTACCTATGTGCATGGAAACCGGAGCCACATTATCAAACGTGTCCGTCAGGGTGATTTAGCTGCTGTGCCTAACAGGTTGTGTCACCACCCAGAGGCTCCCCCAAGGTAATGTCCCTGCCTCTGTTTTTCGTTTTCCTGTGACTATTCAAGAGAAACGCTAACTGTGTCGATCTCTCCGCTTTCGGAAGCATGAGGCAAGCGCAACGGTCAAAGAAAAAAATTAATATAAATAAAAATATAAATACAAAAAAAAAAATAGTTAAGGAACACTTTGGAGATGGTCTAACTAAAGAGGAAAATGTTAATTAGTGACAAAACCGAAAATCTATTCAATGGTTCCGGTAGACTTACTAAAACTGCTACACAACTTTAGCAGTTGGTTCCACTTAAAAAAAGCAAAGAAGATATATATATTTCCGAATAATCTGAGAAGAAAATCAAAAAATACTGTCATACTATATTACTTTCAGAAATATCCTTTTCCACTCTAGGCACAAGGCCCGAAATTTTGGGGAATGGGGCCAGTCGATTAGATCGACTCGAGTACGCAACTGGTACTTAATTTATCGACCCCGAAAGGATGAAAGGCAAACTCGGCCTCGGCGGAATTTGAACCCAGAACGTAAAGACAGACGAAATACCGCTAAGCATTTCGCCCGGTGTGGTAACTTTTCTTATTTCTTTATTGCCCACAAGGGGCATAGAGGGGACAAACAAGAACAGACAAAGTGATTAAGTCGATTACATCAACCCCAGTGCGTAACTCGTACTTAATTTATCAACTCCGAAAGGATAAAAGGCAAAGTCGACCTCGGCGGAATTTGAACTCAGAACGTAACGGCAGACGAAATACCGCTAAGCATTTCGCCCGGCGTGCTAACGTATCTGCCAGCTCGCCGCTTTTACCTTCAGAAATATCTTTCCCATTCAAAAGGAAGAACGCTTATACTTCACTTAGCAATTTCTTTTTTCTCTTTCCTGCTGTATGAATGAATCCCCAAATGGGTAAGGAAACGTGTAGAGACGTGTTGATATTTAAAAAAAGAATTGTAAACAGTGAGAAAACGAGAAAAAATTAAACAGAGTTGAAGGACAGCAGATAGAAAAGAACACCGTTAAACGTTTTACTCGTTTCAGTTAATGGACAGCGACCATGCTGGAGCACTACCTTGAAGGGTTTAGTTCAATGGTTTTCAACCATTTAAAAAAATCTACGGACGCTATGGACCCCTTTGATTCTTATTTTACTCATGCGAACCCTCTTAGCCATTCTATTCTTAAAACATCCTATTGTATTTTTATTATTAAATATTATTAGGAATTTTATTTTTAAAAATCGTTAAAATGTGTTGTGTATTGTAGATGTTATAAGCAATTTATTGCTCATAGATTTTAACAACAAAATCTTATATGCCTCCCCCCACCAAGGGCCATATGGGCCACGGTTGAGAACCACTGGTTTAGTCGAGAAAATTGACCCCCTTACTTAATTTCTTTAAAAAATTCTGTTACTTATTCTATCGAGCTTCTGTTACTGAAACACTAAATTACGGGGACGTAGACAAAGCAACACCGCTTATCAAGGGGAGGCGAGGGCAAGTACAAACATAAGGGGACACACACACATTATATATCCATGTATCTTTTATCTTTTGTCTTTTACTTGTTTCAGTCATTGAACTGCGGCCACGCTGGAGGACCGCCTTGAAGAATCTTAGTCGATCGAATCGACCTCATTACTTATTTCAATAAAGCCTGGTACTTATTCAAGCAGTCTCTTTTGACGAACCGCTAAGTTCAGAAACACGCTAACACTTGTTTGAATCGCCGGTTGTACACGCACACGCACAAACACACACACTGAGGCGTGTGTGTGTCTGTGTGTCTGTGTATGTGTATCTATGTGTGTCTCTTTGTGTTTGTGTTCGTCCTCCATCACCGCTTGACAAACGGTGTTGGTTTGTTTACGTCCCCGTAAATCAGCGATTCGGCAAAATGTGGGTGGAGGTCGACAAAATAAGTATCAGGCTTAAAAATAACAGCATTGGGGTCGATTCGTTCGACTGAAATTCTTCAAGGCAAGGCCGCAATCTCATGACTAAAACAAGTTAGAGAATAAAAATCAATAATTATCTATCTATCTATCTATCTATCTATCTATCTATCTATCTTCATAAATATGTGTATGTATATGATGACCGGGTGTTTAGTTCTAGTTTTATTATCGTTAAACAGGTGTAGATCATCCACGGGAAACTAAGTCCATCAATTATAGCTTTTTGTCCGTCGGACAAGAGGAGCAGAGGATGGAACTGCAAATTAACTGCTTGAAAATAGCTTGTTTGTTCGTATCTTACCGTCCATTTACACAGCTAGGTGGGTTGGGTCATTTGGGAATTAAATGTTCTTAATTCTTGGCCACGGACACACTGCAGTGTCAGGGATATGTCATGAACGTGACAACTACTCACTTAATTGCCAGCCAATATATATTCGCTTGGCCGGTTACTCCGTCAGGTAGAAAATGAAGGATGTCAAATGGAAAGAGACGAAGGGAAGAGGAGAGAAAGGTAAAAATGAATTGAGAGTAAGGGATAAAACAGAGCCAGACAAAAGGAATACAAATAATAAATGAAAACTAAAAAAAAACGAAATAATGAATGAGAGAAAGTGGAAGAGAAGGAAAGATTAATAAGAAAGATGGAGAAAGAGAGGGGGAGAGAGCATAAAAGAATACGAGTATGGGACGAAAATAATGTATGTATGTATTTATGTTTGTATGTATATATCTATCTTTCTAACTATTCACACACACACACACACACACACACACACACACACATACGGCAAATAAGAAACTGGAGAGGATACAAAAACGACATACATCAGCTGTGATGTATGTCGTTTTGCATCATCTCCATTTTCTTATTTGGCATATAAATTAAGGGTAAACCACTTTTTAACCCTGGCCATATATAACACTCAAATGCGAGATTGCCCACGCAATAACCAGCATTTGGGTATGAATAATTGGGTACACTACCTGCAGTATATTGGATAGATGCTATCCCTTAGTTGGTTGGCTTCCCAACCTAACTCTCACAGAATATATATATATATATAATGGAATAATTACTATGAAGCATTGTGTAGAGCATTTTGTATAAAGGGTCGTGGGTAAGGCCAAAACAATTCGAAGTATATGCAAGGTAAATCACAAGAAAACAAATATGTGAATTAATGTAGATTTACCTTGTATTTAATATTTCGGGGTTATGACCCCATTTTCAAGAAATTGACGTTAGTTTCTTGAAAATGGGGTCATAACACCGACCGAAATATTCAATATATGAATTTATGTAGACTTATCTTACAGTCTACATAAATTCATATATTTGTTTTCTTGTGATTTACCTTGCATTTACTTTGCATTGTTTTGGCCTTACCCACGATCCTTTATACAATATATATATGTATGTATGTATGTATGTATGTATGTATGCATACACACACACACACACACACACATATATATATATATATAGATAGATATATACATATATATATGTATATATGTATACACACATACACGCATACACACACACACATATATACATATATACATATCATGGACGGGTGTGTTTGTAACATGCAGATAGAGGAAAAAAGGCAAGAGAATGTATGGAAGAAACATAGAGAAAATAATATATGAAAGAGCAACTATAAAAAACGGGAGAAAATATGACAAATTATGATTGAAGGTAATCCATCGAAGATACAGAGAAAATGTTCTTTGCTTCAAACTAATGAGAATACAGAGAAAACTTATGATATTGAGGAAAGACTGATTTTGTGAATGCAATCACATCTCTGACTTTTGCTTTCTCTGTTTCTGTCTTTCTCTCTTTCACAGCCATACTTGAGCGCACACACTTTACTGCCTGGTCAAGCTAAATGTTGTACGAAAAAAAATTTCCATAGGTAAGTGTCATATATATATATATATATATATATATA
>NC_068981.1:157603332-157605767 GCF_001194135.2 Octopus bimaculoides
ACTATAGCCTTGGGCCGACCAAAGCCTTGTGAGTGGATTTGGTAGACGGAAACTGAAAGAAGCCCGTCGTATATATGTATATATATATATATATATGTATGTGTGTGCGTGTGTGTGCGTGTGTGTGTGTTTGTCCCCCCAACATCGCTTGACAACCGATGCTGGTGTGTTTATGTCCCTGTAAATTAGAGGTTCGGCAAAAGAGACCGATAGAATAAGTACTAGGCTTACAAAGAATAAGTCATGCGGTTGATTTGCTCGACTAAAGGCGGTGCTCCAGCATGGCCACAGTCAAATGACTGAAACAAGTAAAAGAGTAAAAGAGTATATATACACATATATAGATAGATATGTATACATACACAACACACACATAGACACACATACATACACACACACACATATATATATATGTACGTATGTATGCATATAAACATATATATATATAAGGGAGAAAGTAATATACACATGCCTACTCACACATACACATGCACACGCATAAACACACATACATAAATATGTGTGTATGCATTCATACATGTCTGTGTGTGTATGTGTGCAAGATATTAAGACATTATTAATTCTAATTTGAGATAGACACACGCATACACTCACGCACGTACGCACGCACACGCACGCACGCACGCACATCCACATACCCACACACGTACACCATTATTTGCAACATCCATGCAATATAGAAATATAAATATGTAACAGCAGCAATCAAAAGTAGAGAGAAAGTAAAAACAGACAAAAGCAGAGCATGAAAGAAAAGAGAAAGCAAAAATGATTAAGAAAGAGTGAGAGAGAGAGAGAGAGAGAGAGAGAGAGAGAGAGAGAGAGGGGGGAGTAAGAAACACAAGGTGAGTGAAGGAGGGGTGGGGAAATATGGCGGTAAAAGAGAAATTTCAAAGCCAGCATGGAACTTGACGTCTGGGCTATTGATGTAAACAAGTGGCTGCGAGGACTGTAATTCAAAAGGAGGCGTGGAAATTTTATAAGGTGGTAAAGATAAGTGTGTATATGAATATGTATGTATGTATGTATGGATGGATGGATGGACGAATGGATAGACGAATGGATGGATGGACGAATGGATAGACGAATGGATGGATGGATACAACTATATGATATATATATGAATTATATTGATATTTAACATGTAGTTTTGTCTATCTATCTATCTATCTATCTATCTATCTATCTATCTATCTATCTATCTATCTGTATGCCTGTATATATATGTATGCACGTATATATATATATATATATATATATATATATATATATATATGTGTGTGTGTGTGTGTGTGTGTATGAAAATATCTACATATATCAATATGTTTATATATGTATCTGTGTCTATGTATGTGTGCACTTGTGTGTGTGTGTGTGTGTGTGTGTGTGTGTGTGTGTGTGTGTGTGCGTGTGTGTGCACCTGCGTATCTGTCTGTCTATCTGTATGTGTGTGCATGTGTATAGCGGATATTTCAAATAGTGAAATCTACTTACACGGTAAATTGAGGAATTTCAGAAAAATAGGGGCGTACTAGTTCTTGTATACTTTTGTTGTATATTAGACTGTAAATGATTAATGGTTAGAAGTGATAGAGCATATTTAGTATACGTATATGCTTATATATACACATACACATATATATGCATATGTGTGTATATTCTTAGATAGATTGCCTGTACGCAGGTATATACTTTTGTATTTCTGCTCATGTCTATTTACTTCATTCACAGGTACATATACGTACACACGTGCTTGTATGTTTACTCACGCATGTATGTATGTATGTATGTACATATGTATGTATGTATGTATATATATATGTATGTATGTATGTATGTATGTATATATATATGTATGTATGTATTTATATGCCATTCCGTCGATTACGACTACGAGGGTTCCAGCTGTTCCGATCAACGGAACAGCCTGCTCCTGAAATTAACGTGCAGGTGGCTAAGCACTTCACAGACACGCGTACCCTTAATGAGGTTCCGAGGGAAATTTAACGTGACAAGGCTGGCCCTTTGAAATGCACGTACAACTCATTTTTGCCAGCTGAGTGGGCTGGAGCAATGTGAAATAAAGTGTCTTGCTCAAGACACAAGAAGCTACAGGAATCGAACTCAGGACCTTATGTCCGTGAAATGAACATCCTAATTACTAAACCACGCGTCTTCACACACAAATACATACTCACATACACATACGCACACACACCTATATATGTACATATATAGATATTTACGTATATGTGTATATATATATATATATATATATATACATATATACACACATATATATATATACACACATACACACATACATACATACACACACACACGCACGCACACAACACATACACACACACATATATATATATATATATATATATATATATATATATATATATATA
>NC_068981.1:157610415-157614047 GCF_001194135.2 Octopus bimaculoides
GAGAGAGAGAGAGAGAGAGAGAGAGATGTTGTTCGGGCGGGAGGTGGACGAAGCCGATATGAGCGAGCGATGGCGATGGAGGAGGATAAGCGGAACCGAACAAAATGAAGACGCGAACGAACGGAGATGAAAGGGGATAGGATCGTAATTTCAAGTGCAGGGCATGTGCTTATGCATGTGTTTGTGTGTGTGTGTGTATGTGTGTGTGTGTGTGTGTGTGTGTGTGTCCGTGTATGTGCATGTGTGTGTATCTATATCTCTCTTTCTCTCTCTCTGTCTGTCTGTCTGTCTGTCTCTGTCTCTCTGTCTCTCTGTCTCTCTCTCTCTCTCTCTCTATATATATATATATGGTTGTGACGCTTGCATGTGTGTGTATATATGTATATATGCGTTGGTGTATATGTCCTCGCACCTATGTTTACGTTTGAAGGATACGTGTTTACGTTTTATTTACGCGTGTCCATAAAGAGCTTACAGGCGCGGGTTTGTGCAAACAATTTTGTTTCCCGACCACATGGTTCTGGGTTCATCCCACTGCGTTGCATCATGAGTGTCCTTAATTAACCAAAGTTTTGTAAGTGGATTTGATAGAGGTATACACATATATATGTATGTATATGTGTGTGTGTGTTGTTTTTTGCCGCTCACCACTACTTGACAATCGGTGTTGGTCTGTTTACGTCACAGAAACTAGCGGATCGACATAAGGAAACCAACAGAATGAGTAATAAATTTTTTTAAAAATAAATACAGGAGTCGAGGTGTTCGACTAAAAATCTTTTCAAGGTTGTGCCCCAGCATAGCCGCTGTCTAATGACTGAAACATGTAAATCTTTACGCGTGTACTTCTGTGTGTCATGTCTAGATTAGTACACACACACACACATAAACACACAAACAAACGCACGCACACACACGCACAGGTGTGCGCGCTTTCATTTTTTTTTATCAATTTAGAATCCAACACTGGTCCAGTTTGTTGCATTCTTAAAAACAACCCATCGTTGCATCGAGATAATTCGTCCTGATTACAATGACTCCCATAAACTGGTCAGTCTAATTTGCATAAGAGTACTTACCTTGGCCACGTGGATTAATTAATTAATTAATTAGTGCCCTATACGACGTTTTCGATCATTTGAAATACCATCAAAGGTACTTCTGATGAGAAAACAGTCAAGTCCGAAAATCGATTAAAGGTTGTTGATCATTTTTGTCAATCAACAGAGAAATAGCTAAATTAGCTCTGTTTATATATCTCCTATATATGTTTCGTATATCATATCTTACTTCGATACTTTGTAGACTGAGTTCCCCGTTGTCAAACCCCTGGTATTAAATCCTTTCTACTATAGGCACACAGCCTGAAATTTGGTGGCAGGGGGTGGGCAGCCGATTAGATCGACCTCAGTATGCAACTGGTACTTAATTCATCGACCTCGGCGGAATTAGAACTCAGAATATAAAGACAGACGAAATATCGCTAAGAATTTCACCCGGTGTGCTAACGACTCTGCCAGCTCGCCGTCTTGCTCCTGATATTTCCTTATAGTCCATAGGGGGCTAAACATAGAGGGGACAAACAAGGACAGACAAAGTGATTAAGTCGATTACAGTGACCCCAGTGCGTAATTGGTACTTATTTAATCGACTCCGAAAGGATGAAAGAAAAGTCAACTTCGTCGGAATTTGAACTCAGAACGTAACGGCAGACGAAATACCGCTAAGCATTTCGCCCGGCGTGCTAACGATTCTGCCAGCTCGCCGCCTTGCCCCTGATATTCTTTTCTACTCTAGGCACAAGGCCCGAAATTTTGGGAGAGGGGCCAGTCGATTAGATCGACCCCAGTACTCAACTGGTACTTATTTTATCGACCCCGAAAGGATGAAAGGCAAAGTCGACCTCAGTAGAATTTGAGCTCAGAACGTAAAGACAGACGAAATACCGTTCGCTGTCTTGTCCCTAATATTAAATAAAATATTAAACGCTTATGGTATGGAAATTGATAGCACCAGTTTTCTGTAGTTTCTAGATTTGTTTGTAGTTTCTAGATTTGAGTATATGAACAGGTTAGATGCTCATTTTCTGGTGTTGGTCAAATTGATGTAGACACCTCTGATTAGAAGTCAATATGGTTCAAAAATCAATTAAAATCGTTATTTATTTATTTATTTATTTATTTTTTGTTTTTATCAATCTATGGAGAAATGGCTAAATTTGCTCTCTTTATAAATTTAATATATAAATTACATAGGGCACTGGGCTGGCAGAATCGTTAGCACTCCGGGCAAAATGTTTAGTGGCATTTCTTCCGTCGTGTTCTGAGTTCAAATTCCACCTAGGTCGACATTGCCTTTCATCCTTCTGGGATCGATAAAATAAGTTCCAGTTGAGCATTGGGCCCGGTGTAATCGACTTATGCCACCACCCCCACTCCCAAGAAATTGCTCTGTGCCACAATTTGAAATCAATATATAGGTTACACATACACACACACACACACACACACACATGTATGAGGAAGTTTGTATGTATACACAAAACATAAACATATTTATTTATAAACATAAGCATATTTATGTCAAATCGCTATTAGGCGCTACTGAAACATCCAACACCTAATGATCAGGTCGTGGCCGACTTAACAGGCGCTGACGCAAGAGTGAGGCTGTCAGCAAGACAAAACAATACCTGCCAAAACGACAGTTGAACTTATAACAGAAAAGGTCAAGGACTTTGGAAATATCGCTCAATAGAATCCGGGTGACTGTGACATAAAATTATAGAGACTCACCAAGCCGAGTTTCGACCGTCTGCCGCAGATGTAAAGACCAGGTGGTGTCTGACGCGGGATAATTCACCGCATGGGCGGAGAGCATCTGCTTAAAACTACGTCGGAGGCAGTAAGTTTGAATACATGCGTGCCTCTATAATGCACACTCACGGGCACGCGCGTGTGCGCGCGCACACACACACACGCACATATATACATACATATATGTATAAATGTGGATATATTAGTATGAATATAAATATATACATATACATAGAAACATGCACTCACGCACATACCGAGAGATATATATCTCATTTAAAGGTTTTAGCATATATATGTATGTGTGTGTGTGTGTGTGTGCATATATGAATATATATATATACATATATGCATTTATATTCACATACACACACACACAAGAGAGAGAGAGAGAGAGGGAGAAAGAGAGACGTCATAAGAATGTTGCAACTTCGAGAGAACGTGAAATAATTTTAAGAATGTTGAAACTCGAAACAGATAAAGCTATAAATTCTAGCGTGTAAATTTTGGATCAAGCCAATCCTTCGAACAATAAGGAATTATTATTATTATTATTATTATTATTATTATTATTATTATTATTGAGGTGGCGGTGAGCTGGTAGAATCATTAGCACACTGGGCGAAATGCTTAGCGATATTTCGTCTGCTGCTACGTTCTGAGTTCAAATTCCCCCGAGGTCGACTTTGCCTTTCATCCGTTCGAGGTCGATAAATTAAGTTGAGTACTGGGATTGATGTAATCGACTATCGCCATTCCCCAAATTTCAAGCTTTTGCTTATAGTAGAAATAATTATTATTATTGTTATTATTATT
>NC_068981.1:157614302-157618780 GCF_001194135.2 Octopus bimaculoides
TAACACCTCTTATTTTTCGAGCACCATCCAGAGTATTCAAGCGGTTCCAAGCAGTTCTGTTTTCTGCAAGTACTCCACCCTTATTGCAGCCTCTATTTGTTCCATGTACTTCTCAAGATTTTTACCCACTGTTCCCAGGGCTCCGACAACTATTGGTACTCCTACCACCTTTTTTTTATCGACAACAACTGCTTAACCTCCCCAGCTAACCTGTCATATCTATCGACTTTTCTTTCTTCCTTATCGCATACCTTATTGTCAGCTGGGCATGCTATATCTATGATCCAACATCGTTTGCTTTCTTTTTCAATTAACACTGTCTGGTTTCCTATTCTCTATCTCATGGTCGCACTGAATCATAAAATCCCACAGAATCTTTGCATTATCATTTTCGAAGATGCCTTCGGGTTTATGGTCATACAAAGCTTTTGCTCTGTCAAGTCCATACTTGTTGCAAAGTGTCCAATGGACAAGCCTTGCTATATTGTGGCGTCTCTTATATTCCTTCTGAGATAGTGGCCTACATTGACTGGTAATATGCCATGCAGTTTCACCATTTTGTCCTCAAATTCTGTACTTATCACTTTCTGATGTGTTGTCTATTCTGTATTTTATGTAGTTTGTTCTTAGTGCTTGCTCTTGGGCAGCACAGATTAGATCCTCCGTTTCCGGTTTTAAATCACTTTTAGTCATCCACAGTCATCTTTTTTCTCTGTCCGTCTTATCTTCAACATTCCTATGAAATTGTCCATGCATTCTTTTCTTTACCCACCTATTTTCAGTTTCATTCGTTTTCAATTGCTTGTACAGTGCTTTATCTTTGCAATCTTTCATCCTAGACATGCCTGACCTTCTTACTTCTAATAATAGCGATTGTGTGGAATTTTTTACATACCATGCTATGTTGTTTTCTTCTGCTCTAATGCTGTGTTCGCATCCAATAAGTCCTCTTCCCCTTCTTTTTCTTGGTACATACAGTCTGTCTGTGTCACTTTTTGGGTGGAGTGTCCCATGTCTAGTTAGCAGCTTCCTTGTCTTTCTTTCTAAGCTGTTTAGTTCGTCTACTGTCCATGCGATTACCCCTCCTCCATATCTAAGGAGTGAAACCGCCCAGGTGTTCATAACTTCAATCTTATTCCGTCCATTATTATTATTATTATTATTATTATTATTATTATTATTATTATTATTATTATTATTATTATTATTATTATTATTTTACTTTTAGAGACACATCCAGTGTCCTGGGGAGAGATGTTTATGGTATGACTGAAAGCTTGAGGAGGGGAGGTAGTGAAATATCTCCATGTAATACAACATACATTTAAATGGATAGGGTTTTTCTAAGGATGCGGGCAGTACTTTCAGCACAATCTTTTGGATTTCTCTGACACATGGTTCTCCTGGGATATTATTTACATGTTTCTGACATCCCTTTTTAAAATCATACCTAGGACACCCACAATAACAGGAACAATTCTAGTTTTAAGATGCCACATCTTTTGTATTTCAGTTTCCAAGTCTTAGAATTTACTAAGTTTGTCAAATTCCTTGACAGATATATTTTATCAGTGGGAACACTTACATTTATTAGTCTACACGTATTTTCTTCTCTTCTGTCTTTAATAATTATGTCTAGTCGATTAGCCTTCATCGTTCTGCCAGTGTTGACTGGAAAATCTCAGAGGGTAGTGACATTTTTAGCTTCAATAACTGGCTAAGGATGAAGTTCATACCAGAAAGCAGGAGTGCTGATTTTTTGTAGTGTTTACAAATTTTCCAATGCAAATACTGTCCTATGTATGTCCGTATGTATATTCCTATGTATGTCGTTATTTTTCATATTTGTTTAGTACGATTTTCATCTCAAGATAAATTAATATTGATCAGGCATTTAGTTGACTGACAATTTTAGAGCATAAACTTTAAAAAAATTATTTTATGGTATAAATGAACAGGAGCCATCGCATGTGATGGATCTTATTTTTTGTAATGTATAGCCATTATCTTTCTGATTAACCAACGAGGGAGTATTTACATAGTCACTCAGCATATTAGAAATAGTGAGCCAATATCCTATAAAAGATCACACACAACCTAATAAATCGTTTTTAACGGTGGAACTCGAAGTAGATTAAATTTAAAAACAATCCTTTCTACTATAGACACCAGATCTGAAATTTTGTGGAAAGGGACTAGTCGATTACATCATCCACCGTGCTTTACTGGTACTTATTTCACCAAGTCCGAAAAGATGAAAGGCAAAGTCGACCAAGGGAGAATTTGAACAGAAAACATGAAAACAGACGGAATGCCACTACACATTTTGTCCGGCGTGCTAACAATTCAGTCGGCTTACCAACTTAAATAAAGCTGTAATTAGTAGCATGTAGAATATTGGGCTAAAAGTCATTATACTGCTCAAGCACCATTGGAAGCACATCTAAACCACAGAAGATGTAAATTCGAGTCCTACGAGTAACTTTCCCCATTTTATCTATCCAAGGCCATTTTTTTTGTAACCCATTATTCTACATGCTATTATTTATAACTTTACTTTTATTTCCAGTGTTAAAAAAACTTTTCTCAAGGCGGTGCCCGAGCATAGCTACAGTCAAATGAGTGAAACAAGTAAAAAAAATGAAAGAATATCTCTCAAAGTCTAAAAAGAAAAGAGAGAAATAAAATTCTTTTACTGCACACGATATACGCAACTTTCTTTTTTTTTATAAATGGACACATTGAATAAAATAGTTCTAGAATGCACATTCTAAAAGGAAGGTTTGACAACACTAGAATGACTTTCATTGTAGGGTTGCTCTTTCAGAACTCACCTTGGGCTAAACCAACAACTACCCTTTTCCTTATTGGCCTGGAGCAGTGGATCCGGTCTTGGTTCTTTTCTGTTTGGCTGCACCTGAGGAAATTTCAAAGATTAGTGAAAATGTTAAAATTAGGTATATTGATGTAATTTTCCATGCTGAATTTCAGGGGGCTAATTCACTTTTTCCAGAAATGTTTTTTTGAAAAGTTACAGAGGTTTAGCGTATAATAATTTTTACCCAATCAGAAAACAGGATTTGAAAGATCTCATTTTGTGCATGAGTGCACGTGTTGTCAACGGTAAGCAAATGAAATATTGTCACACTTCATGTGTTTTTAGCATTTAATAAGCAAGAAAGGACCACATGGGTAAGCAGTTTGGCAACAGCTTAACTTCTTACTATGGAAATAGGCACCTATATATCAATGATTTTCGATTGGCTAAAATTACTCCAAATTTGCAAACTTTAAAGCCATTAACACTTTTATTTATTTATTTATGACGAAAATGAATTTCATGTCACTGATTACCAAACAAAACTATTTCAATAGACCAAATATGAAATCAGTTGGAACAAAAATTGAAGAAACGGAAAAGTGGCAGTCAAATATGAAGGGTCCCTAGTCTTAAATGCTCTTTGGTAATTATGATACCTCCTCTACAAGCGGAGATGATGTTGGTAGGACAAGTATTTATGTTGTATAGTATTTGATATGCCCGTATTAGAATTGTCAATATCATTCATCGGAATAAGGCAGTGAGCTGGTAGAATCGTTACCGTATTGTAAACAAATGCTTAGTGACATTTATCCGACTTTAGGTTTTGAGTTCAAATGTCACCGTGGTCGACTTTGCCTCTCATCATTTCGGGGTCGATAAAATAAGTACCAGTTGATCACTAGGTTCGATGTTGTGGACTTTCCCACTGCCCCCTGACTTCCTGGTCTTGTACTAAAATTTGAAATAAATGTCATTCAACGGAAAAATCTCATTACGTCTTCGCTACCATAACCACCACGCCAGCTAACAATAGCTACTACATGGTCACTCAACCTACTAGAAACAATAGCTTAATTTTCCTTAAATTACATCCTACCGTCTTAATAATTTCACGTTGGGTAACACCGGCCAGAATTCCCTGTATATACAAATATAAAAAAAAGAAAATAATAGTAACAATAATAGATAAAGATCTGTTTAGTCAGTACTGACCTGGGGGTTAAACAGCAATAAGAATAACAACACTACCACCAACAACAACAACATCAACTCCTACTACTACTACTATTACTACTACTACTATCACAACAACAACAACCACCACCACCACCACCATCTCCACCACCACTAACATTATTGCCGCCACCTCTATAACATCCTCACAAAAAAAAAAAAAGGCAATCACACTCTCCTTGCACTAATCTGACTACACCCACACTTCCAGCATCACTTCTGTCCGAGCCAAATGTTCGACTCAAATGATAGGAAGTAGAATTTTTAGCATATTTTTGTCGGCCGGCAATTGATATCAAGTATTCCGTCGGTGTGTGTGGAGGAGGGTGAGGAGAAGTGTAGTGACTAAGTGAGTGGGAGGATTCGCCCCTCCTACCATCTCTAACCTTATTCTTGAAAGCAAACTACACTTATCACAAAT
>NC_068981.1:157620009-157624740 GCF_001194135.2 Octopus bimaculoides
CACACACACACACACACACACACACACACACACACACACACACACACACACACACACACACACACGTACACGCACGGAAGGCAGAAAATGAACGGCAAATAGCAAAGAGTAATAAGGGAATGCAAAGAAAACCAAAATAAGCCACACCCCTACTTCTTAGCCCTGACCACCAAAGAATTTCATCATGCAGAATAAACTATTACAAAACATTCCGACTAAATAAAATAAAGGACTCCTTAACACTTGCATAAAAGACAACCGAAGAAGTTACTCTGTTTTTACTGAGCTACCTGGAGCATATGAAAGTATGACTATCAGAGATAAGATTAAAGCATTTTTTTCATTTGCTTTTTTTGCGATACTATGGGGTGCATAAACAGCACAAAGATAGAGATAATGATACTGGCAATAATACTGTTAATTAGGATGATAATGATGTCCGTAATGAGAAATAAAATAGTCTCTAGTGTAAGCATTGTAACTTTCATGGATGATAAATCTGTTAAGAAGACCAGAATATCACGAGAAGTGATGAACCTACCGCATACTGACAAGTGACATTTGTAATAAGGATAAATACACCATCCATCTTTCCCCCCCCCCCTCTTCCTGGCTGTACGTACATGTGCGTGCGCACAGAAATATATCGTAACGAACACACAGCTATTGGTGCTATAGAAAGTACTAGTGGAGACAGTCGAATTCTTTGTCATCCGAGGAGAGAGAATATGGAATTCATGTCAGTGTGGACGTGGTATACGGGTAACTGAAAGAAAACATTGATGGCTACATTTTTGCAACACGCTAGTATGTATGTATGTATGTATGTATGTATGTATGTATGTATGTATGTATGTATATATGCATGTATGTATGTATGTATGTATGTATATGGGTGTGTGCGTGTGTCCGTGCATACATATTTTTATGTTTGTATACATACATTACACACACATACACACACACACACACACACGCACCCACCCATATTAGTATGTATTTCTGTTGAAACCAAACTGACATGAAGCATTGTTATATATAATATCCAGAATCCCGAAGTATGTGTCTTATTATGTTTAATTATATCCAATCATATTCTAATTTTGCTTATCTCATTCTGAATGTTTGCTGTCATTTTTTCTTACCCCCAGGACATTTGCATTCTCCTCTAATGATATTTGTCTCGCCTTACTGTCATAAAGCGTTAAATACTAACATTCTCATCGTACCACTCACACTACTTACAATTATTAATAAACAAAGCTATACTAATTGACTGCAAACAATTCCCACCAGTATTTCTACTCCTTACTCTTGTTCTGTTTCCCAACATTTTAGTCAGAAATGTTGATAAACAACCTTGATCTCTACCATGTAGGAACAGTGGAAGTTCTTTTTTAAGCTAGTCTAAGGAGTAGTAGAAGATGGCGATAATTAGTAGTTTTGCACTCGTACAATTGGAGCTGGAGCAGACAGTAAACGTACTGAATTTTTCCATGGCCCAGCTTTCACCACAGTTATCGTAATGTATGTCCTGTAAGTTCACCGTCATCAATTCACCTCAAAGAAAGTTTACCGTCATTAATTCACCGTTTTTAATCTTTATTTTTCAATAGGATAGTTTTTAACTATTAATGGTGAGATACTATGGATATATTTTCTCAGTGAACTTTCCTCGCGATGAACTTTCCTCACGGAGAACTTTCTTCACGATGAATGGATGGCGGTGAACTTTCCCTGCGATGAATGGATGGCGGTGAACTTACCCTGCGGTGAATTGATGGCAGTGAACTTACTTGTAATCATCTTAATGAGGTGTAGTAAGTAAGAGGATTACTCAATGATGGTAGAATCCCACTTTACAGTAACCAGAAGGTTCTGCAGTAAATCAGGAGCTTGAAAGCCGTGCGATTTGCGTAGGCATGTCTGTGTGGATTACATCACTTCACGATTACGTAGTTTCTGGTTCAATGCCACTTCTTGCTACATGGATAAGTGTCTTCTGCCATAGTTACTGTTCGGCCAATGCCTTGTAAGTGAATGCAGTAGATGGAAACTGTGTAAGCCCTTTGATCGTGTGTGTGTGCGTGTGTATATCGATGTGTGCATGTTTATATGTATGTGTGCCTGCGTGTGTATGTATGTGTGTAATTGGGCGTTTTTGCGTTCGTCTTTCACAAACTGACGACTAGTGTTAGTTTGTTTATGTTCTAGTAACTTAGCGACTAGTGGAATAAAGATCAAAATTAAAATTAGTATTTGGAATCGATTTCATTGACTATGCTCTTCAAGGAGTTGCTCAAACTTGGGTGCAATTAAAAAAAAAAAGAGAATAAAAGAAAGTATGAATGTATCCTTCACCTCTTGTTATGATAGTCATGAAAGGATCGCCATGGTGAATGAATTTCCCTTACTTCTGGATGACTTCGTTTCGATGCTAGGCACTTTGAGGCTTTGTCTGGGTGAAGGATTTGAAGGGACGTGCATTGGAAAATGATTTCGATCACTTGATTGGTAGTCTTATAAGATTTGGCCGTTGAGAAACAATTATTGTCTGATCTGAGGTAGTTGGTGCAGACTTGGATGAGCTCCGACCAGTTAATACCAGATACTGCGGAAAGTGTTGCACGGGTTACTAGTTGTAAGATTTGATACTCAAGCAGGAATCAAACGCTCTATGTCGGAGAGATATTAATGATTGGGTAACGTTTATAATTGGAGGTCTAAACCAGATTACATTTGGTGTATCGGGAGGTCATGAGTACGGGTAAGAATGGATATTAACTTTTGCAAACAAATGAGTGGTAACTGCTGAAATGGAACGTCTACAAGTATTAGGAAGAAGAGGAAAAAGAATTGTACATATTGTAGTCACAGACAACTCCACAGGCAGGTGAGCGGTGATATATGTTTTCGGTACATAACAGGAAATATTTAACATATGAATGTAACATTTTTAAAACACACACACACACATAAAGATATGTATATATACATATATATGCATGTATGTAGGCCGACAGGTAAGTAGATAGCTAAGTAGGTAGGTAGATAGATAGGTAGGTAGGTAGGTAGGTAGGTAGGTATAGTAATACAGGACTCGTCAAAAATGACCGTTGACATTGAACTTGAATAAAGTATGCCATAACAGTTGAAGCCGCTATTCCACATCCCTTCGTATGATCCATGATGAAGTATTCTCCATATTCTTCTGCCTTTCTACATTCACTGCTATGATATTCTTTTCTTGATTTTCAGTACAGAATTAATCTCTCAAAAGCATATTTTCGACACATTTAATGACATTATATTATAATAGCCAGGATGTTAATTACCTCAGAAAGATAAAAGAAAAGATTTTATTACAAATATTGAGGCTTTTGAGCGCATCCGTTAATGAAGGAAATTTTAATTAGTATCCTGTTGTAACTTGGAGTGGATTCAGGGATAAGTTTGTTTTATGAACAAATAGGGTTATCGGTTGTAAAACCTGAAGTAAATGTAAACATATTACATCATTTAGCACTAACTTTCAAAAGGAGGTTGCCCCTCCTATGATTGAAGTATTTTTTATACTATTAGATAAGGATTTTTCAATCCAGCATAGATACCACAAAATTACTAAGTGGAATGCAATGAGATTATCGAATTCATCAAGCGACATAAATAATAATAATATCTATAATCTTGGGTAGATTTTCCAACATATTGCAACCCTACTAAAACGAAAACTTGTATCATGGAGAATAATAGTCTAGTAAAAAAAAAAAAAATCAGTGTATGAGGATTCTGTTAAAGCCCTGAATTCTTTCAAAATAGATATGTATTTAACTGCTCATTAGTTTAAAGGAAGGTACAAGATTCACAATCTCTTATTTCGTAATGAAACCAGAAATGAGATGACTTCAAAGTCACGTTGATTTCATGGCCACGTTATGTTCGAGAGTTGAAGAGATCCAGTATCTCTTACGAACCGAATTAAACCATTGTAGCGAAGGCTAAAGTGTAACAAAGGCTAAATCATTGACATCTGTATGATTAGTACACCGTAATGGAGATGAGCCAACGATGAACACCTCAACAGAGATTCAAGGAAAGTTGCCTCTTTTGGTGCACGATATTTAAAGCATCCCTTCTCTACTCTCTGTATCTTAAAAGCTAATTTCAACTTAATATTATTTAAGCTTAATTTATATAAGTTGAAGGAGATACTTACTCTATGGAAAATGAAAGAACAAATATGTAGTTAAAAGTACCAAACAACACATGAACTGAATATAATGAATGAAAATATAATAGTAATGACAATGATAATAATAATAGTCCTTTCTTCTATACGCACAAGACCCGAAATTTTGGGGAACGGGGCTGGTTGACTGCATCAATCTCGGTACGCAACTGTTACTTTATCGACCCCAAAAGGTAAGGACGACCTTGGCGGAATTTGAACTCAAAGCACTTTGTCCGGCGTGCTAACGACTCTGCCAGCTCACTGCCCCCAATAAAACAAGCTATAAATGAATAAATAAATGAATAAATAAATAAATCGGCCCAGGTCTCACTGTGTGGTAAGAAGTTTACTTTTCAACCACATGGTTCCGTGTTCCGTCCTACTGCGTGGAACCTTGGGTGAATGTCTTCTACTATAGCGTCGGGCCGACAAAAACCTTGTGAGTGGTTTCGGCTGACGGAAACTGAAAGAAGCCTGTCGCATATATATATATATATATA
>NC_068981.1:157624855-157625631 GCF_001194135.2 Octopus bimaculoides
ATATATAATTTCTAATTCAATAATAGGATAAAGTCTTTATAAGAATTTATCAAGTAGTTAGCGTGAAAAAACCTCACAAGGGAGGAGTCCCTCTTAGTGTGCGAGGCGTTATTGTATAGTAATGTCCTTATATAAATTAAATATATTTATAGGGGAAAATGATGGGTTTTTTAATTTATGAGGTTTTTTTCACGCTAACTACTTGATAAATTCTTATAAAGACTTTATCCTATTATTAAATTATATATATATATGCGTGTGTGTGTTTGTCCCCCACTATTGCTTCACAACCGGTATTAGTGTGTTTAAGTACCCGTAATCAAGCAGTTCGGCAAAACATATCGATAGAAAAAGTACTAGGTTGAAGAAAATAAGTATTGGGTTCAATTCAGTTGACTAAAATTCTTCATGGTCACTGTCTAATGAGTGAAACGAATAAACGAATAGAAGAATAAATAAATGTATCAGAATGGTGTGACCGGGATTAGGAGTGGTGGTAGTGGTAGGAGAAATTTGAGTGGACCTCTAGTAAGAGACATAAACTCATCTAGTAAGAGACATAATTGCTCCGATTGTATATAAAATGTGAATTTCATAAATTTGTTCATATTTAGATATGTCTTAATTGAGGAAATTACTAGCCAGTACCAACTCCATCAACACGGATAACATAACAAGGTAAAATGGTTAGCTCTGTTCGACTGGCTCTACGAAGCACACACACACACACACACACACACACACACACACACACACACACACACACACACACACAC
>NC_068981.1:157626047-157638158 GCF_001194135.2 Octopus bimaculoides
TTATAAGCCATTTAAAAAAAAAACACACAAAAACCGTTAGATTCACTTCAACATTTAAATTTAATTTGCCAAAATATTTTCGTCGGTTTAAGACAGGTCGCAGTCTCAAAGCGACGAAAATATTTTGGCAAACTAAATTTAAATGTAGAAGTGAATCTAACGGTTTTTGTGTGTTTTTTAAATGATTTATAAACACCTTCCACGCTGCAATTGTTATATATATATATATGTGCGTGAGTGTGTGTGTGTGTGTGTGTGTGTGTGTGTGTGTGTGTACGTTAGAGTGAATAGCGCGTGTGTGTACGTTTTTGTACTGTGGTAGGGGTCGGTGTTAGTGACATTTACTTACACATGATGCCACTCATAACATTTTCTCTGAGGAAATTCATACTATGTAAATGAATACTCACCTGCCGAACTCGCCCCAACGTATACAGCTTATCAACTCAGTTATGTAGTTTTAAAAAATTTGCATCTTAGGCCTGTCATATTTTGCGGAACAAAATTGATAAACTCATCACGTATCTTAAGCAGTTATTAATTTAGAACAGCATTTATTATCATATTATTTAGCCAACTATTTATTTAGTACAACGCTTGTTATCTTATTATCTAGCAATTACACTAGTTAACTTTGCGTCTGTTTATTCAAGGTGACTCCTCCCTATCTTTCACCGCTTCCACACTTTCTGCTCTTTTTTTCATTTTTCAATTTAATGCTTTCTTTGTATTTAATAGTCCCAGATTTTGTTTAAGCGAATTTTTGTATTGTTCTTTCGTATACATAGACATTTGTACACAGATAATACATGCATACGTGTGTAAGTACATGTCTATATACATATCTATCTATCTATCTATCTATCTATCTATCTATCTATCTATCTATCTATCTATCTATCTAGCTATCTATCTATCTATCTCTCTCTCTATATATATATGTATGTATACACACACACACACACACACACAAGAGGAAGGTGAAAAGTTCCTGCCTTTAAGGGTGTCGCGGAAGGTCTGGTTAGAGGCCCAATCGTTCGAGTTCTTTTACAGGGCTTAGGAAAACTGAATGATCGCTACAGCATGTGTGAATCTGAGAAAGGAATATGTTGAACTAAATCATAATTAACTGATCCTCCTGTATTTTCTTTTACCCAAAGCCAGGAACTTTTCAGCACATCTCGTATACACACTCACACACGCACACACACACACACACACACACACACACACACACACACAAGTAACAAGAATATTTGGTTCGCTTCCTAGGAATGAAACCCGAAACACTATGTTCAGATAAGAAATAATTAGATAACACTAACAGGATCCTATCAAAGATTGTTTACGACAGTAAAAACTCACCACTCAAATCACCGATAGAAACAGGATCTCATGAATTTTATTGCCTTTTCTTTGATAGACATTGGCTAGATATGGTTTGTCTGCAAACTAACCAGTTGTCACAACTCAACCATGACCAACGGCTGCACGAATCTGCCCCGCTCAGTCAGCATCGACTTTGAACCATGGCGACGATGAAAGCGCTCACAGCCCAGCCAAAACCAATGGCTTCAAAAAACTTATGTCACTTAATTTACGATCTACATTTGAACAACTGTTACGGTCAACTGTCATTGCTGATACTCACATTTCACACGAGCTATTAGTTTCAAATTTTGGCATAAGGCCAGCAATTTCGGGTGAGTGGATAAGTCGATTATTGATTCTGAAAGAATGAAAGGCAAATTTCATCTCGGTGGAATTTGAACTCAAGACCTAAAGACGGACGAGATGCCACTAAACATTTTGCCTGGCGTGCTAACGATTCTGCCAGCTCACCGCCTTACGAGCAACTAGTATTAATTATTGACAAGGCGGTGAGCTGATAGAATCGTTAGCACGCCGGATAAAATGCTTAGTGGCATTTCTTCCGGCTTTAGATTCTACTAGCTCAACGCCTTACGAACAACTAGTATTAATTGCTGACAAGGTGGTCAGCTGGCAGAATCGGATAAAATGCAAACTGGATAAAATGCTTAGCGGCATTTCTTCCGGCTTTATGTTCTGAGCTGGAATTCCGTCGAGGGCAACTTTGCCTTTATTCTTCGGGGGTCGATAAAATAAGTACCAGTTGAGCCCTGGGGGTTGATGTAATCGACTTACTCCCCGCTCCTCCGAACTTGCTGACCTTGCGCCAAAATTTGAAATTTGAAGACAATATCGATTGCTGGAAAGCATCAATGCTTTATTTTGCAACCATAACATACTGCCAAGTACATTACAGGTTTACAATCAATATTGTGTCTCCCGTATGTTAGCAGTGTGATATTTTCACTTTAAAGTTTATTTGTATAGATTTTTTATAGAAATCAGAGCCAGCACGGCAAGTTACGTCGTTTCGTATACGAATACGTCTATGTAAACAACGTGATCGAAGATAGTAAAAAAAAATAGGTAATGGACGTATACGTATATCTCAATGGTTATTGCCCCTTCATCAGCACTCCATCAATTTTCTATGAACACATTGCTTTAAATATCCGCTAGGTTTAGAGGCGTAAATATCGCACAGCAAACACGTGGCTCGTAAACCCGTAATGTACATGATAGTATGTCATGATTCCGAAACGAAATACTGTCGCCTTGCCAGCAATTAATACACACACGCCCGTGTGCACATATACAATCATACATATACATACATACATGTATATGTATCTGCATGACTATATGCATTTACGCATTTTGATGGCCGTTTAAATTCATTTCAACATTTTACAACTAAACAACAGGCTGTGTCCCAAACAGAGTGAAGAAAACCTTCTGGTAATATCCTGACAACAATGGACTCGTTAGTACAGAACATTTAAGGTTTCAATCGAAGTACTATTGTTAATGGGACATGCATGTATATACTTATGTATACTTGTAGATATATACACATACACGTATACACACACGTATACACAGCACGAACACGAATATACATACATACATACATACATACATACATACATACATATATATATATATATATATATATATATATATATATATATATATATATATATATATATATATATATATATATATATATATATATCAATATATATGTGTGTATATCTCTGTTTATGTGAGTGGGTGTTTAAACTTTCATATATTCACTTAAGAAAGGAATCAACACTTGTATATATATATATATATATACACGCACACACACACACGCACACACACACACACACACACACACACATATGTACGTATGTGTGCACGAATTCTTTTAATTTTGCTTTTTAATTTTCAGTTATTTAACTCGTTGGAAAATGGGCTGGTTTCTAAGAAAAGACGCGCCATTATGTAAATTTAGATAACAACAAAAGTATATCTAGTGTTTCAGAAAAGTTTCGCATATTTTCATTGTTCCACATGCAAACTGAAGATGCAAAATACAAATTAGCTCTCTTTACTTAAAAACTCAGCTTTTCTAAGAATAAACACATATTGACATTATTCAGCGCCATAGTAATTACAGGTACGAATAAATTTATAATCAGTGTAAGGAAGAATATTAACTAAACTTGAATGAACATTGCCGCTTGCTTGAAGCATTGTGATGACGAAGTATGATAGCAACACAGTGAAAACAAAGAGCTTTTTACTATGCGAAAATGAAAAAGTAGTTTAGTACCTTTTATGCATTTCAGGCACAAATGCCATCATCAGAATGAATTTTGTGACCTGAAATATATAAAAGCTATTAAGCTCTTACCTTCTGTCACTGCAAGACGCTGTCTTGCTTCACTATTTTGTTACTATACTAATTTTGAATGAACTGTTCACATCCACTGGAGCTGAGTACGCACAACACAGCTTTTATTTTCTCTCAAACAACTATTAGGACAAGTATGAAATTTATAGTAAGGCGTATGGTAAACTTTGACAGCTGCTCATTTTGCGCCATTATTATATTTTGACAATCCTTATTTTTTGTTAGAAAGCTGACACATTTTCGAGAGAAAACTGAAAGAAAAGGACTTTATTAATAAATTCAAACCCAAGCTTCATAAACAATGATAAAAAAATAAATCTTATTTAAGGTTTAAAAGTCTTATCCCCATATCTAAAAAATAAAAATCTCTAAAAAGTACTGCTATCATCATTTCTAAAAATAAACACTGAAAATTGGTATGGTATCATTTCTAAAAATAATTAAGCAACTACTACTTCTATCCACAGGAATGTATATAAAAGGACACAATTTGACCAGTCAACCACAGTTGAAACCAATGAACACAATTGTCACCGCAACCATATGAACCTGAAGATTGCATAAATGCAAGAAATTATACTAGTTCAATAAGAATGGACATTTAATATTTCATTTGTTCAATAAGAATAGACAATTAATATTTCATTTCATTCCTTTTTACTATATTATCTTATATCTTATATTTGTAATAGAAGATTATAAATAAAACATGAAAATCAGAGTTGGAATTCCTTTGAGTAATATATATATATATATATATATATATATATATATATATATATATATATGTATAAATATAGATATGTAAAGGTAAGATCCAAGGAACTAGGTGTAGGAACTTAATGAGCTTTAAGCAATCAGTAGAAAATATAAAAAGCAACTTTCAGGAACAATAGCGGTTTATTGGTGCAGAAGATTGTGAATTTTTCCCGCATCGGTCAGCAAAAGGAGTTGTCGTATATGCGAATAAACATGTAAAAATTAAGGAATAGAGTAGATACAATCCAGGCAACATATATTTCAGAGCTATCGGAATCTCAGAAATAGCAAATTATCCGAATGAAGAGTAGACAACAAACTACTCTTTAGGTCAAAGATACCTTGATTATATGAAGTTTACATTGTCGTTAGGAGATCCCATGTTAACGACAATGAAAACTTCATAAAATCAAGGTATCCTTGGCTTGAAGAGTAGCTTGCGGTCTACCACTCCTTTGGATAATCTATTACACCTGAGGTTCCGCATACTCCATTCCCTGATTTTTCAATTATATATATATATATATATATATATATATATATATGTGTGTGTGTGTGTGTGTGTGTGTGTGTGTGTGTGCGTGCGTACACACGTATATATATATATATATATATATGTGTGTGTGTGTATAAATAATACAAAATGGGACAAGGACGCAAAACATTCAGACAGTTAGGTGATACACGAAAGGGACAAAACATACAGATGGACAATACAAAGTAAACACGGACAGGTCATTCGGAGTTTTCTCTCTTCAGTCGAGATCCAGATTATCCTTGCAATTTCGGCTGGTTATTCTCGATATTGCTCCAATCTGGCCAGCCCCAAGGAAAAACTAAGCTACGAGCATTAGATTCCTTGGAAGAAAGCAGCGAATATATACAAAAACAAGGACGAAATAAAAAAACGCACAATGTTATGTAAATACAATAAAAATAATATATAAGTATGTATGTATCTATGTGTGTAATGGGAAAGAAAGAAAGGGAGAGAAGAGCAATGTTTTAACGCTGATTATGAATGCCAATAACATAGTCGAAGGAGTACGTCTCAGGGTAGCGTACTGCGTGCAAAATACAAGTTACTCTTGTGTCTTATGAATAATATAGTGAGACAAAAGACTTCAACTAACTGAACCTAAACCTGCAATTATCAGACGACTCCGGAAACGGGTGTTTAAAATCTAAAAACAATAAGCAAGATATGAATAATTCCTATAAGATCATTTGATCGAAAAGTTTATACAATACTCCTATATACAACACAGAATATATTTGAAATTTCAGTTTGCTCATCCCTCTTTGATTCAAAGAAATTTCTTTGATAAAGTTGTATGAATAGTAGAGATTTTTTAATACTAAATTGGACTATTTTTTAAAATTTTGTAACTTAGAGATTAGAGTGTTACGAAGTAAAAAGCCTAGTCTTTACTTTCTTGAACACTCCTTTCTTAACCGATACACTTGAAAAGTGTGGCTTTTTATTTTTATTTTTATCTTCTTTTCGCCATTTGATAATTTGCAATATTCAAAGGTTTTCTCATGAAAATTCGTGTCCTTGGGAATAATGTGCTTAAAACACTTAAGAAAATTGCTTAAAATTATTTTTAAAATCTACTTCAAGCAATTAGACAACAATTGTCTTACTGTCGATTTTTCGAGAAAGTAACATAGCGTCTCAGTGTTCTGCATGAATTACGCAATGACGTTATGGGGTAGGAAAGAAAAAAATATCGTTTATTTAGATATTGGGTAGAAGTTCTATTATGCATACAAAATAACTCAGGTTTAATATGTTATGATAACGTGTAGGTTGATTGGTGCACGTCAGGGTGAATGGGTGCATGATGTAGTCTTGGCTGCTCTAAATTAATACTATTATATAATTAAAGAGAAAGATTTAATTTATCCCAGTTCGTCCAGGTCACCTAGAATAATGATTTTAGTGTGTACATTAGTGCATCTTTCGAATATCTTTATACCCAAGTAATTTTACAGCATTTATGATGATTAATTGTGTCTGGTGCTCCATACATGACATAGATTAAAGTTCCTGCGTTACCTCGACTGTTAGCAACCAACACGAGGGACACAGAGCTACTCTGGCGTGCTTTCTAGACTGACGATCAACACCTTTTAGATCTGAAAACAATTGCAACTCTAGAAGGGCAATATCTGTGCTATGTTGCATACAGGTTAAATAAAATTGGAATTTCATAGTTTTAGGAAATCGGTATTGATTTATGTGATGCGTATTATGACTAAAGTTGAAGAGTTACTTGGAAAGAATCGGAACAGGGATGCGACACAAACTTCCTGAAAGGATAAAGTCTTCTTAGCGAGTTCGTCATCTTGCAACTTAAGTTCAGAAACAACAATAACTTCTTATTTTTCTAATATTTTTATGTATAATATTTTGATGATTTTAGATTCTAAAACGCTAGAAGAATGTGCAGAGGTTATGAGCGTTGCAATGTATGAGATTGATAGAGGTGCAATCAAAATGATCGGTGTCATGGAATTATAGACCGACAATTAGAGATAAATGGGCAAGTGCAACGTATATAGATGGAGCATTTAAAGATGCCTGTCTATGTATAACAAAAAGGGAGGGAAGGCACTTCTAACCAAGAGGTCACGCAAGTTGATAGCGGCTCCCACAGATTCTGAACGGAAATATCAAAATAATGATTACAGATAGTATGTGGTGGTGGTGGTGGTGATGCTGCTGATGATGATGATGATGAGGAGGAGGTGGATTATGATGATGATAATGATGATGATGAAAGTAGCTGAATTTACGATTTTGGATCTAGAAATCAGCTGCTGACGAAAGCTAGAGGACATTCCAAAGACAGTTTTCTTCGTGTCATCAAACAAAAGCGTTAAGAAGATTCCTTTGCCAAAAGACATTTTGATAAATTTGAATCAAATCAAACTGTAAAGAAGACAACGCCTTTTTACATACACATACACTTGACTACATAAACATATACGTACGCGCGCGCGCGCGCGCACACATACACATACATACATACATAATTCATGCATACATACATACACGAGTGAGAGGAATATGAGGAGAATAAAAAAAGAGGCGAGGATAAAACTAAATATCTGAGAATTTAATTTGTTTAATTAATTGAACCCGAGGGGTATATTAAGTAAAATACAACACAGATGGCACCTTTGTGACTCCAAAATGTTGTTGTTCGTAATTTGGAAGTTTTACTTTTGTATCAAAATGTTTGAGGGAATGTCTCTGGTGAATGCGAATAAGGAAGTGTCAGTATATTCATTAAAACATACACTGAAGCAATTGTCATAAAACGCCCTCTCTTATTATTGTGCAGTATAAGCGGTTTAGATATAAACAAAACAACATGTTTTAATATCAGATTCAACAATTATTACAACGCAAATAAACACACGTACACACACGCACACACATTTCATAAATGCAATTATAATTATCTCCTAAACTTACATGAAAAATGCAATTCGTACGTACATGTCTCGCAGAAGAATAGTGGCGACTTAAGAAAAGATTACATTCTATCAGGTATCGAAGGTGCCACGTAGGCTCAGACCTGACTCAGCACATTCTGTTTCCACAATACTATAAGAGAATATTTTCAATTTTGTAAATGAAGTTTATTCTTTGAAAGAAAGATATTGTATTTGATGCAGAGGAATTGGATCAGAGACTACGAAGTAGCAGCACGAGGAAACGTTTTGACACTTCAAGACAATGCTATTATGTCAAAATGAAAGAATTTTTTATATGGTCCCTTTGAGTGTAGTTTTTCAATAATTACAGTAAAATAAGCATAGATTTTTACATACTAATGTTCTTTCTTAGCAGATTACTGTGTACCATAGTGGTTTAAATTCGTATCGATCTTAGCCTTTTAAAACGAGTTTAAATCAGACCCATATTAGACATTGTATACTATATGAATTCAAAAGGGGCCCTTCAGCAATGGAAGCAGCGATAGATATTAATTCTTGCAATGAAAATAAATAAAACGTTAACTGTCCAGACATGCCAAACAATGGTTTGGCCATCGATGGTTTTTGCTGAGAGAAATTTTTCTCTTGCAAAATCTCCTTGATTTGGACGTCAAGTTCAGTCTATAATAAACATCTGAAAACCGTTTTTGAGGAAAATTCAAAGCCAACAGCACGAATATTAACAAGATAGTTCAACTGAAGTCACACTTCGATCATAAAACACATTCGTGAACTAGGAAATGTGTCTAAATTTAGTAAGTCCCTCACATGACTGCTTCTCAGCTTAATGAAAGAACTGAAAGGTAGACTTGCTACCGAAACTTTCCTCGGTACAGTCATCTCAAGTAGTGACAAGTGGATTTTCTATAATCATATCAACAAAAATGACAATGGTTAGCATCCAGGGAAAAAGGAGAATTCATTACCAAATCAGGACTAAATCCGAAAAAATCTATATTCTATGTTTGTTGAATTACGAAGGGTTTCATCTTTCATAAAGTGCTTAATTAAGACGAAACAGTTAATGCAGAGAAGTAATAAAAATAGCTACAAGAAGAAGAAAGAGAAGAAGAAGAACAACAACAACAATAAAAATAATAACGACGACGACGACGATGATGATGATGATGATGATAATAATAATAATAATAACAACAACAATACCGACAGAACGGCTAATCGACCAGGCTTATCGGAAGTGTTATCATGTACATTGTTTTGTCTTGGTATAAAAGATGGACTACAGCAAATATTCTGCTTTATACCACAGATTTGCTTGTCAGTTGTTTGACCTTAACCAGTTGAGCATGTCCCTTGGTGGCTGATGATATGTGCATCTTTGATCATGAGCAGAGGTAGTGGGGGAGCATCATAGCCATGTGTTGGGAGGAATAATTTGGGGTTTGAATAATTCACCTTTGGAAATATGAGTGTTTTGCTCGACATCCTTAAACAAACCTTATTCAGGGACCTTTTGAGCGGGATAGGCTACTCGACCTGAAGAAAATTCTAACTGGACCCCATCTACGAGGTCATGCGTTGTTTATTTTGATGAGATCACCATGTCGCGCACATATGGTGGTGATGCATGTGCCTGGTGTACCCTTATCAGATGAGTAGTCATGATGGGTATACTGGGCTTCGTATATTTTACCCCAGTGTCACTTTGATGGCATGCACTGCTCTCTCACTCAATAATAATAATAATAATAATAATAATAATAATAATAATAATAATAATAATAATAATACAAAAGGGTGTTGATCCAAAGTGCCGATACTGCAACTATTGGATGGAAATAGTCGACCACCTAATCTTTTGATGTAAGCTTTTAGCACCTGTAGAGTACAAATCAAGACATGAGAGTGTTGGCCAATATCTACATTGGATAATGTGTCGGCTTTATAAAATCAAAACTACTGACAAATGGTACAAACACCAATCTAAGGCTGTAACTGAGGGAGAAAATGTAACTATTCTTTGGGACTTCCAAGTATGTACAGACCGGACCATCAAAGCAAATAAACCAGATATTGTTGTTAAAGACAAAAGCAATAAAGTCTGTTTATTGATTGACATACCCTGTGATCATAATATTTCGGTAAAAGAATTTGATAAACTCAGAAAATATAAAGATTTGCTGATCGAAATCGAAAGGATGTGGCATCTCAAGACGGTTACAATATCGGTGATTGTAGGAGCACTTGAAATGATCAAAAAAGGAACTGAAAATTATTTAAGAATGGTCCCTGGCTTACCATCCATGCAGGAAGTGCAAAAGATTGTCTTAACTGGCACGTCACACATATTGAGAAGAGCATTGCAGCTGTGATTTTTTCTTTCCTTTTTTTCCCCACTTTTTTTTTTATATTTGTTTCCTTATTATTAAAAAAAAATTTTTTCCTTTTCCTCTCTGCCTCCATCTTCTTCTCTATCACATGACTTTGTAAATGAACAATCTGGTGTGTTTATTTTAATGGACTACCGATGTATACAGTACGTCTCTCTGTCCTAAGTGTCAGGAAGACACTCGGCAAGAAATGTAAACAGAATTGAAAGAAGATGCTAATAATGATAATAATAATAATAATAATAATAATAATAATAATAATAATAATAATAATAACGCCTTGATGCCGTGCCAATCACTAGCCCTTATGGGTTTTGATTTAAACTGACTGGAAGTGTTATCATGTACATTGTTTTATCTTGGTATAAAAGATGGGCTACAACAAATATTCTGCCCAATACCACAGATTTGCTTGTCAGTCGTTTGACCTTAACCAGTTAAGCATATCCCTTATTTGCTGACGACGTGTGTATCTTTGACCACGAGCAGAAGTAGGTGGAGAGCATCACAGTCATGTATTGAGAGTAATTCTTTGAGGTTTGAATAATTCACCTCAGGAAACATGGGTGTTTCGTTCATCATCCTTAAACGAACCTTATTCAAGGATCTTTTGAGCGAGATGGGCTACTTGACCTGAAGACAATTATAACTAGGCTCCACCTGCAAGGTCATGCGCTGTTTATCTTGATATGAGATCACCATGTCCATGTCATGTACATAGAGTTGTGATATATGTCATGCTGGATATACTGGGTTTCGTATATTTTTCCCCAGTGGTATGCACTAATCTTTCACTCAATAAAGATAAAAATACTAATATTAATAACAATTATTTTTACTCTAGGCATAATACCTGAAATTTGCGGGAGTCGATTACATCGACTCCAGTGTTTCACTGGAACTTAATTTATCAACCCCAAAAGGATGAAAGGCAAAATCGACCTCGGTGGAATTTGAACTCAGAACGTAGCGACTGGTGAAATATCACTAGGCACTTAACCGGCGTGCTAGCGATTCTGCCAGCTCACCGTCTTAATAATAAAATTACAAATTCGCCACACTCTTTCATTCAATGTGGCTTTTTCGGAGTGATTATAGTACACAGCATAGGTGATGTGCTCCAACCATGTCCAATCGGTTGAGAATGTTGCATTGCAATCATGAGGTCTCGACTTCAGTCCCAGTGCTTAGCACGTTGATCAAATGATTTTTATAATGGCCACGAGTCGAGCCGATCCTTGTATGCGAAAGTGGGTCAACGGAAGTCCGTCGGTTTGATTGTGTACGTAATTCAAAGGACCAGCCTTGTTATACACTGTATCACGTTGATTATCCCTAAGAATTACATTAAGAGTGCTTACATCTTAGGAATACTCAGCTACTTACATATTAAATTCAATGAACTAGAGGTTTTGTTGATCGAAAATTTGGAACAGACATCGTCGATATCGATGAAACACCATTATATTTGGTGGGGGGGAAAAATAAAATATATTTTACATTAGTATTGAGGAAATATTGTGCAACAAAGAGATAATCTGCTGCTAAGACGGTAGTTTTGTTGTTGCTTTTGTTGATGGATTCGACTGCGGGAAGATGTGTGTTAAAACAGCACGCATTTGACATTTTGTAATATTTGGTTTCGTTAACGCCTGTTAGATTTGTTGTATTCTATTATCATTTCATTATAACAAGGAACACGGAAAGAACTGAACC
>NC_068981.1:157638426-157642320 GCF_001194135.2 Octopus bimaculoides
ATATATATATATATATATATATATATATATACATATACTTATACATATATATAGTGTGTGTGCGTGCGTGTACATATATATGCACACACACACATACACACATACGCACACAAACACACATGAGTAAATTTCTAGTTAGGATGGGAATTTTGTCATTTGTATTTCGTTCGGTCCTCACAGTAGGAGTTCGACATAGCTATAGTAGTAGCAGTAGAAGAGGACTCTCATAATAACACTAGTTAACGTCATCTTTCGGAGGAGGGCAAAGAATATAGAAATCTCTTGTGTATTGGGAACAGTTATAGAAAGAGTATCAACAATTGAAACATTAACTGCAGCAGCTGCACCAACAACAACATCAACATAAATTATGACAAAACTAAGAAACGTTAGTTTCAATGTAAATAATAGAAAGGGTTCTCTGTGGGTTGTTACGATGAGTATTCAATCGTTCGAAAACTGAATTACAAGCTTCGTGTATTAATGTATAAAAAAGAGTTTTCTACAGAAACGGGTATCTCTCCCCACTACACGCTTACATAATCATTCAGAATTAACATGACGAGTGTATAGCAAGGATGAATCTTCGAAATAAAGGTATAATCTATACAACAATTTCCGTCAATACAATTTCACTTGCTTGTCTCGAGTTAACTCAAGACAATGATAAAATACGCTTACCCAACATGTCGTGATGTAAGCATGTTGGGTAAGCAATTTTGATGGGAAGGGAAACAAATCAGTACCAACGCCCCTGGTATTTGTCAGTGCTTTATTTTATTGGAGAAAATAAAATGTAATGTCGAACACGGCAGGTTTTAAACTCAGAATGCCAAGAACCGGAACAAAAGCCCCAAAACTAATAATTCGTTTCTACTCTAGGCACAAGGCCCGAAATTTTCGAGGAATTAGATCGACCCCAGTACGCAATTGGTACTTAATTTATCGATCTCGTTTCTGCCAGCTCGCCGCTCTCCTAAAACTAATAATTGTGAAGTGAACTTCGTAATTCTTTCGTCTTGCTATTTCTACAGTTTTAATATATGCATGCGATATCTTTACGTTCTGAGTTCAATTTGCGCAGAGGTCGACTTTGCCATTCATCCTTTCAGGGTCGATAAATAAAGTTATGTACTGAGGTCGATCTAACCGAATGCCCTCCCAACCCGAAAATTTCGGGGCTTGAGCCTAAAGTATAAAAAAATTAAAAAAAGGTTTTTAAATTAATGTATGCATGTGATGTCTTTACGTTCTGAGTTTAAATTCCACCGAGGTCGACTTTGCCTGTTATCCTTTGGGGGTCAATAAATTAAGTACCAGTTGCGTACTGGGGTCGATTTAATCTACTGGTCCATTCCCCCAAAATTTCGGGCCTTGTGCCTAGAGTAGAAAAGAATATTTGCATGCGATAAAGCGGCATGCTGGCAGAATCGTTACCGCGCCGAGCAAAATGGTCAGTTCTGTTTCGTCCGTCCTTACATTTTGAGTTCATATTTCACCGCGGTTGACATCACCTTTCATCCTTTCGGAGTCGATGAAATAAGTACCAGTTAAACACTGAGGTCGATGTAATCGATTAAACCTCTCTTCCGAAACTGCTGACTTTGTGTCGAAATTTGAAACTAGCATACGCATGCGATAATGACTAAAACAAGAATGACGCTATTTTAATGAGTGTACATTAGAAAGAAGGAAAGAAAGAGGGAAAGTGAAAGACAGAGAGAGAGAGAGAGAGAGATACGGTGTTTGTGTATTCACATGAATGACAGAGTGTGTTTGCGTGTGTTATTTTGGCAATAATACATAGAGATAATACCGAAGTAATGGCTGTGTATTCTAACCGCTACGTAATTCATCTTTTGTTGAAGCCTCCAGTTGGACAGCAATTTGAACTTTACAATGCTTTGGTACAGAACAACAGTGGAATAAATTGCTCTCAGTACTTAAGTGGTCCTAAGACGATGCAAGGCAAAAAAGCCATTCGATGTGCTGAGAATCATAGTCATAATATTGACTCTATGGGAAGTCATCATTATTGCAGTATCATAATTATTTCTTTAATAGTTTATGCAGCTTCTGTGTTTCCGTACATACCGGTATTGTTAATGGTAAATTTTCTGTTTTGAAGATCTCGTAACATCACAAAATCTGCAAAAGAGCATGATTTTATAATAAAGAGTAAAAAGAAAAAATGCAAAAGACAACTTTACGGGAGTATGCATTCCGGAATCTTTGCACATTAAACTGTCAATTCTGATATCACGTAAATTAGTTTCGATTCTCTAACTTCCAACAAACAATCGTACTGAATAGTAAATTATAAATATATTTATATGGGTGTTTTATGATGTGAACTGAATTAAATATGCATGCATAATCATAATAAATTATTTTGTAAATCTATTTGTTGATAGAAATTTACCATGGAATAGTTAATAATAAATACTTCCATTAATAGACATAGCAAAAATAAACCAGCTGTACTAAAAACAGTGGACTTTGAATCCTCTCTGCCACTGTTTACTAAAACATTCACAAAATGAGGTAATTTAGTACAAAAAGCCTTAAACATTATCTGAAACAAGAATTTACTGCCTGGGTGTAAGATGATGATTCATCAAGACAGGCTTATTTGTCATATAAAAAACCTACAAAATATTAATGCTTGTACTTAATCTAATTAAATACTAAATAGTGCACGAAATAGCTTACAAAGTTACAATATTTAGCTAAGGTAGGGCGGCGAACTGGGCGAAATGCTTAGTGGTATTTCGTCTGCCGGTACGTTCTGAATTCAAATTCCACCGTGGTCGACTTTGCCTTTCATCCCTTCGGGATCGATTAAATATGTACCAGTTACGCACTGGGGTCGATGTAATTGACTTAATACCCTTGTTTGTCCCCTCTATGTTTAGCCTCCTGTGGGCAATAAAGAAATAAATATCTAACTAAGGTTGTATAAATACATACAGAGACTCATAAAAACGTATCTATTTTACGAATTTCTCTACGCAAAACGTAAGGAAAAAAATAGCAAGCGAACTGACTTTAATGTCAGCTTTATTTGCTTTCTTCGGAAGCCGTGATCTTTCTGTCCAAAGAGAAAAGCACAAAATGGGCATATGTGTCAACATATTTATTGAAATACTTCCACACCAACTGTTAAATTTTGCATTCTATAATTGAGTTGTATAGAGCACGATTTAGTATGTGTGTGTATATATATATATATATATACTAGGGGACTTAAAAGTTCCTAGGTTTGGGTAAAAGAAAATACAGAACCATCAGTTAATTATGATCTCATACAGCATATTCTGCTCTCAGATTCACTTATTGCGACGGTCCTTCAGTTTTTCTAAGTCCTCTAAAAGAACTCAGAAGTTTGGTCCTCCAACCAGGCCTGTCGTGATACCCTTAAAGCTAGGAACTTTTCAACTTTTCAGTAATCCGTCCTATATATATATATATATAAATTCATAAGAGTGGTACAACAAGGCACCGATATTTACTGGACAATAGCAATCGATATAAATACGACGCTATTGTATAGCTTCACTGCGTATATACTGGCAAAAATGCGTGTGTGCAACAAACATGAAAAACTTGTCTTACCTTAGGACTAATCAGATTTACGTTGTGAAACGTATTTGAAGAGTCTGAAACCTGGGTACTGCATTATCCTTAATCTGGGTTGTCCATTTTCGAATGTTCTTCCTAAGGTAAGACAAGTTTTTCATGTTTGTTGCACACACGCATTTCTACCAGTATATACGCAGTGAAGCTATACAATAGCGTCGTATTTATATCGATTGCTATTGTCCAGTAAATATCGGTGCCTTGTTGTACCACTCTTATGAATTTATATATATACCCTTATAAGGCTATTTTTTG
>NC_068981.1:157642330-157645131 GCF_001194135.2 Octopus bimaculoides
GTGTGTGTGTGTGTGTGTGTGTGTGTGTGTGTGTGTGTGTGTGTGTGTGTGTGTGTGTGTGCGTGTGCGTGCGCGCGTGTGTGTTCATATGCATGTATATATCCATCTATATAATACATTCAATGGATACACACTATTGATAGGTCATTTACTGCGGTTTTTCTCTTGAGATAACATCTCTTGAAGACTTGCTGTGTTAAAACACAATATCAGAAAGATACGAAAATTCGCCCCAGCATCCGTCAGGAAATGTTTTGAATTTTCCATTTGCAGAAATACCAACAAGTTCACTACATGGAATATTTCTAAGAGACGAATATTTAACTTGTTGCTTGCGTATCGTTATCCGGTGTATTTATTTCGGTTTCGTTTGGGCAACATATTGTGATTGCACTGTGATCATGTAATGCAGTAAATGAGATCTTTTTGCTTTGATGTTCATATTTACGTTAATCTTCAGTTCATATGATGGACTCTCCCGGCGAAGACGGCGTATGAGCGTTCAGCTTTTGCCGAAGAACCTGCGCAAATGATTTGTTTACAGTGATTAAATGTTCGTGCGGCACAAGTAGTTCAGTCTCTCCATCAAATCGGCCTTATCTGGACAGGTGCACGGTGTACGACGTGTCAGGTGTCGAGGTGATCGCAAAGGAACGTGAGTGCAACACCATAACCACTAAAACATGCACCCTTATATATATACTCTTTTACTATTTTACTTGTTTCAGTCATTTGAGTGCGGCCATGCTGGAGCACCGCCTTTAGTCGAGCAAATCGACCCCAGGACTTAATCTTTGTAAGCCTAGTACTTATTCTATCGGACTGTTCAGCCGAACCGCTAAGTTACGGGGACGTAAACACACCAGCATCGGTTGTCAGGCGATGTTGTGGGGACAAACAGACACACAAACATATACACACACATACATATATACATATATACGACGGGCTTCTTTCAGTTTCTGTCTACCAAATCCACTCACAAGGCTTTGGTCGGCCCGAGGCTATAGTAGAAGACACTTGCCCAAGGTTCCACACAGTGGGACTGAACTCGGAACCATGTGGTTCGGAAGCAAGCTACTTACTACACAGCCACTCCTGCAGCAATTATTTTTAACTAGATTTCTTGAGATTTGAGACCACCACCTATAAGGTGTATTGTTACTTCTCAACACCTATGTCTACTGGGCCATATACTTTAAAGAATCATTATCCACCAATGTGGTGTTGAGAACTCATTCTCATCGTTCGATATTTACGGACACACACACACACACACACACACACATAATATCACTATCACAGTACTGATCAGACAATCGGATAATGCTATACATCGTTGGTCACAATGCTCTTCGCATTGTTTTAGCCTTCGGCTGACGCCATTCCGCTGGCCGGGCGGACAGGTCAACCTTCCTTCTAATTGGAAGACTATTCCGCCGTAGGTTACCCATTTACGACTGAGTGAACTGGAACAACGTGAAATGAAATATTTTCTTCAAGAACACGATGCGACGCGACGCCCTGTTCGGGATTCGAACACACGATCTAGTAATTGTGAGTGCAACACTCTAACCAGTAGACCACGTGCTTTCACACGCTCACGCGCGCGCACACACGCGTTCACGCGCACATACAACTAGACACACACACACACACACACACACACACGCATAAACATCGAAAGCGTTTACACAATACTTCCTTTCCGACAATTTGTGTCATTCTATATTTTTAACAGCTTTTTAACATATGTATTTGTATGTATATATTCTTTTATTCTTTTATTCTTTTATTTCTTTTAATTATTTGACCGCGGCCATGCTGGAGCATCGTCTTTAGTCGAACAAATCGCCCCCAGGACTTATTCTTTGTAAGCCGAGTACTTATTTTATCGGTTCTTTTGCCGTACATCTAAGTTACGGCGACGTAAACACACCAACATCAGTTGTCAAGCGATGTTGGGGGTACAAACACAGGCACACAAACACACACACACATATGTGTATATACGACGGGCTTCTTTCAGTTTCCATCTACTAAATCCACTCGCAAGGCATTGGTCGACCCGAGGTTATAGAAGAAGATACTTGCCCAAGGTGACACGCAGTGGGACTGAACCTGGAACCACGTGGTTCGGTAAGCAAGCTACTATACTTCATTCAATTTGCCATCAAGTCATTACATAGAAGTAGTAGCTGCGGGCTGGACAATAACATTAGTGAGATGAATGATGAAAAAAATGGCATTAATGAGAGAAAGCAGATGACGCCCGCCGATCCCTGCTTTTCTAAAACATTGTTCTTTTACAAAACACACAATTTGAGGTAATAAACCTCTTGCTAATGTTCCATTGGACACAAGGTCCTTACAATGAGGCACCAAGCCTCTTACCAAAAATAATACAATGTCCTTACAAATGAGACAATAGGCCTCTTACATTTTCTCTTATGGGTCATATGCCCTTTCAGTATGAGGCACTCAGCCTCTTAATTTTACTATTTTTTGCCCCGCCGGCACCTGACCAACCTCAATGCGTCACTTAAGCACACCGATAGTGCCATGTCTGGGCGCCTTAATCGAAAGCGGAATACCTCTTCTGGGAAGGACTTTATTACCTTGAAAAAATCCGCGTCTGAGATGACCTCCACAGCTACCTGCGGAGGCCATCCAGGATCTTTAATGGAGGTTATGTCTCCCCCCCCGGCAAATTTTTTAGTAAACTTCGCCACCGTCTCTCGCCTGCGGAAGAATACCAAAAATTCCTCCTCCACATGGGTCGAGGCCACAACTTCCACCAT
>NC_068981.1:157645324-157649936 GCF_001194135.2 Octopus bimaculoides
GGCAACCATTGTTGCCCATCTTCTTCCTTTTTATCCCCCTTTATTTTCGGAGAGGTCTCCACTGCTTCCATCTCTCCCTCCGAAGGAGGAGGTGGGGGTTCTTCCATCACTAACTGTTCCAGGACCTTACTTTGGTCCTAGGGACAGTTCTTTTTAATGTGGCCTGGTTCCAGGCACAGGTGACATTTGGGGGGGGGGCGTCCCTGAAGGATCACGGATACCTAGAACCGGCCATTTTAAGAAAATCTGGAAACACCAAATTCTTGGGTGATTGGGCCCACAGGGTCAAAACGACTTTTGACCCCACCCAATCAGCCGCAGGTAAAATTTTGACAATGAGGAGCTTGGTTCCGCTGTCACCCAGACCCTCTTATCTAAGCTACAACTGAGAGAGTGTGGCTGCGTGGTAAGAAGCTTGCTTCCCAACCATATGGTTCCCGGTTCAGTCCCATTGCGTGGCATCTTGACTAAAGACCTGTGAGTAGATTTCGTGTGTATATGTATCTCTGTGTATGTTTTTGTGTCTGTGTTTGTCCCCCCACCATCGCTTGACAGCCAATGTTGGTGTATTTACGCCCCCATAACCTAGCAGTTCAGCAAAAGCGACCGACAGAATAAGTCCTAGGCTTAGGAAGAATAAGTTCTAGGGTCGATTTGTTCGACTAAAACACTTTAAAGTGGTGCTCCAGCATGGCCACAGTCAAATGACTGAAACATGCAAAAGAGTAAAAGGATATATATATGGAAGTGCGATGGTTCATCTTTGTTCGCTTAGTATTTGGGTTTATTTTTTGATTTGGTTAAATCTTGGTTGGTTTTTTTTTTTGTTGGTCAGTTATTTTTAGCGTTTTGATAGAAAAAAGGTCATTCTAAAATAGTTTTTAATGTAAGCGTGCCCAAACAAGTCGAATGCTTACACAGAACAGGTTTTACAGCCACTTCATCCAAACAGACCGTATCAAACCGGGCTTAGCTGCTAGTATATATATATATATATATATATATATTCAGTTAGTAGAAGCTAACCCTTCACTCTGCTGTTTCGCTGAATAGTATTCACATTTGTGTGTGCACATTGAAAATATGTTTATAGATTTGAGATGTGAATTTTCAAACAATTTTCGTGCTTTCACAAAGTATGTACAAAAATGTTTATTCGAGGAAAGGCCATATGTATATGCGTCAGCATATGACAGATTGTGATTGTGTGGAGTAATTTTCTGTCTATAAATATACATTCTATTTGAAAACAGTTGTGCGGTAGACATAACAGTGCAGATTATTAAAGCGATGTGTGGATATGGCATAGAGGTTTTACGTGGGCATTGATTGTTGCTGCAGTTTCTCTCGATGCAAACAATCTGCGATTTCATTGAATAACATCGCATGGCATAATTCTGAACGAGCGAGAGAGGCAGGATAGTGAAAGAAGATGAGAGAGAGGGAGAGAGAGAAAGAGAGAGGGAGAGAGAGCGCGAACGAGAGATGGTGTGTGTGGTATCATATGCATATACACATATATTCACACCTATGTGTGAGTATATGTGTAGGTGACAATGGTTAAATTTATTCATATATATATTGATATGTGCGTGTGTTTGTGTTTGTGTTTGCGTGTGTATGTGTAAATAGATAGATATATACATACATATAGACTTATATGTATACATATATCTCACTTTAGATATGCATGTATGTACGCACACACGCCTTCATAGAAAAAGAAAGAAGGAAAGAAATAAAGAAAGAAAGAAAGAAAGAAGGAAGCAAATAAAGAGAAAAACTGGAACCCGATAAACAAAAATGTTGGAGAAACTGTGCATGGTAAGTGATGTAGAAGAAAAAAGAAGGAACGAAAGAAAATTTATAAGTACAATGGTTTTGGAAAAGGATTATGAAACACGGATATATATATATATATATATATATATATATATATATATATATATATATATATATATATGGATAACTAGATAGATATTGGTATGTATATATAATATGTATGCTTTATATGTATGTATGATTTTATTTATGCACATCTGTAAGTGTACATTTATGAATGTGATTCAATAAAATTCTATCTCATTGTGATTAGAACTGAAAGTATTGAATCAGACAATATACTGACAACAAAAATATATCACTTATTAATTAGATAGTTATATTAATTCTTTTCAGTTATGGCATTCCTTATATATGATTAGAAAAGTATGACATGAAACACAATATATCGTATGAACACATACAATAATAGATAATATTATAAAAGAAAAATATGTTGATTAGTATAATTGTATCATACTTAAAGCAAATACATCATTGTCTGATAAACTGCGTTATCATCTCGAGATAATATCACTTATAGGCAAATGGAGTAAAAGAAACCATAGAAGAATGTCTGTAGAAGGCGAAAATCGTGCAGGAGTGTTAGTGCCGTTGCTAAAAACGTATTTCTGCCTTTTGGGTTTCGCTAGTAGAAAATATTGACTGGCAACTACATGATAAAACGAAATCAGCCTCTCTTATATAGTAAAACAGTGACTGAAAAGTCACCGATGCAGAGAAACTGAATAAGAATTCGTCAAGAGCGACAGAAGCAATATTAGTTCAGTGGATTAGTTATATCTTTACGCTCAAAGGGGAAATAACTCAAATTTTCTTTCTTTTCTTTTTCCGTTCTCTTCACAAAAAACAAAGACAAAACAAAACCAAGAAAAGAAATGTTAGATCAAAATGTGTGAAGTTAAAAACGTGAGAGTAAGGCGAAAAATTGACCTTGAATCAAAATATCTAGGCTATTTTAAAAGAAAAGTATATATTAATTGAATTTAAAAGAGTGTGTTCTTTCAGAAGAATCTTTAGGTGAAAACCGCGTTAAAAAGTAATAGCCAGAAGAAAAGTTGTGTGAAGAAAAGTGACGAAAAAGTGGTAAGTAACCTCCCCGCCACCAAATCGACATTGAATCGAAATATCTCAGCTAATATTGAAGAAAACTATACAACAGTTGTGTTCAAATGAAAGAGTTATATGAGATGAATCTTATGGTAAAAGCCTCATCAAAAAATATTAGCTGCAAAAAAGTGGTGGGGCTTTAAGTGACAAAAAAGGTGACCATTTTAACAAATTAAAATATTTTTGTCATTTTAAGATATTTAACATTATAAAAAACGGCATCTGATATGATATGTCGCTTAGCTTGATTGCAGTTTGGGAGGTACGGTTTCGATCCTTTGTAGTAGTGTGTTGGACATTTTCCCCGTTTTCTAAGGGTATTGCGAAAACCTTTACTTCTAAATCTTGTCAAAAAATATTTTTTTAAATGGTGATAATTTTAAGAAATCAAAATATTTTTGTCATTTTAAGAGAAAAATAATATTTGAATTTAAATGAAAGCGTTCATCCACAAGAATATTTTGGAGAAAACCTTGTTTAAAAATATTAAGCATAAATACAGTCATGACTTGTTGCGATTTCATATTAATTTTTATTATTTTGTTTACTCTTAAAAAATATTATTGATTATACTGTAATCCCTCGACTATCGCGGGTATTACGTTCCAAACCCCGCCCGCGATAGGTGAAAATCCGCCAAGTAGAAACAGTACTGTACTGTATATTTTTAAAAATTATTTTTATAATCTATATATATATTTATTTTATTATAGATACAAAATGACACCACGGAGGAATCGACATAAGCTTAAATAATAAACCGCGATAGGTGAACCGGGATATGACAAGGGATCACTGTATATTGGAGTATACCATTATTTTATAATAATTTAACAAATATATATTTATTTGTAACAGATATGTTGTTGTTAACCCTTTGTTACTTATATGCGCAAACAAAATTTCTGAGTTTGGACAAAACCTATAATCAAAAAAATATAGAGAATGTTTGAGGATTGAGCGTCCGCAATTTTCATTCTAGAACAAAACAATTACCAGCATTATCAGCTCTACGAAGAAGAGGAGCTCCTTCGTGGTAACTTGGCCTGCATGAAATAACAACCAAATTACTTCAAATCATATATCTCACCATTTTAAAACTGAAAAGGCAATTAAATAACAAAACCCTCCACATACCTAACACAGCGAGGCGGTCACGGCTGGACTGCTTATTATTATAGATTTTCTCGATCAGAATTAAGTAAGAGCTAAATTGCAACACATTTATCTACTACACATCACATCATGTTGCAGAATAAACGCTTCAGTTATGCCCTACTAACTTCAGTCAAATAGGTTCTTTTCTTTTTCTTTTTCAAATCAGTCAAATTCACAGACAACAGGCGGATGCAAGACAACAAGCAGATGCAAGATACGTACCTTTTACCTAAGCCGTAATTTGGAACCTTTCCACTGGATATGAGAAGTGCAATAGGGACATAAACATCCGGGGAAGAAAAAAAAACCGTTGGAAAACCGATTGTAGCAGTGACTCGATCAATCCCCAGGGATATCTGAAGAAGGAATTTTTATATTCCGAAATATTATATCAGACTATGGATGATTAAATTACATCAGTTATTGTAGTCCATTGCTGTGCCATTCAAAACACATTATTATTATTTATTATTTTTTACAAACAATACACAATGCTTCAAGC
>NC_068981.1:157652150-157656153 GCF_001194135.2 Octopus bimaculoides
GGAAAACACAACGAAAGACAAGAAAGCATGTAAATTCACTCATCATCCATGGAAACCTAGATTTGAAGCGCTGTTTCGGCGCCTTGAATGTCCAAACACTTCAAATTCCATGGTGCTGTTCTTCTGGTAACGCCAGGGATACAAGGAATATTACTGAAGTAATGGACAAACAAGGACAAAATGAGGACACTAAAATACGCAAAATTACGGATAGAAAATGCAGTAAAAGAATATGCACATACACACACACACACATACGCCTGTATACATACATACATACATACACACAAACACACACACAAACACACACACACACACACACACACACACACACACACACACACACATATATATATATATATGGACACATTTGTGCCGGAATAAGGATAATCGCTTAAATTTACACACACGCTCTCATAAAAGAAACAAATGAGTAGGTATATACACACTCATACATGTACACACAAGCATATGCATATTACAGAATGTGCATTTATGTATATGTGTGTGCGTGTGTGTGTGTGTGTGTGTGCGTGTACGTAGGTATTATTTACTTGAGCAATCTGAGACTGGCATGGTAAAGAAATGAAGCCGTAAGTCTACTTATTATAAGAACTAGGTTTGAATTCCTGAAATTAAACTTATTGGTTATTCACGTTCAAAATCGAATTACTTACAGAAGAGAAGCAGCGATTCCATTAGAGATTGCGTCAATTCTGCTCTACAGAATGAAGTCTCTTAAATTCACGTCTGCTGTCAATCATATAAGAAATCAGTGACATATTCTAAGTTGCTATCGTATGTTGCTATCGTCTTACTTGAATAACGCAGGATTTATCAACATTATTACTCTACATTTATCTGACACTTTTATCTTAGTATTTTGTTGTTATTACTTTGTTTTGGTTTAATTTTGTTTTGGACATTTTATTTACTATTTGTGTGCGTGTGTGTGTGTGTGTGTATGTGTGTGTGTGTGTGTGTGTGTGTGTGTGTGCTCTGTTTTGTTGCTTGCTTTTTATAAGATGGCTTTAATTTGGTCGTTGTTATTGTTGTTGGTATGAGGATGATGAAGATGTAATGGACGATAATACTTTTAGCCGCTTTTATTGTTATTGTTGTTATTGTTGCCATTAATGATGATGCAATAGTCTTTGACTTGGTTACTCTTGTTATTGCTGTTCATTATGACGATGTTGTAATAGAAAGCTTTGGCTTTTTTACGTTGTTTCGGTTGTTGCTGATATTGCCGTGATGGCAGTTGCTATGGTTTAAGTCCAGTTCATGTCTAAACGAATAGTTTCATGATCAAAAACATTCTCGCTCTGACAATGGCGTCCGAAAAATAAAAAAAAATTCAGACACAGAATATTTAGGTGCGCATTATCCAGTTTCTTACTTCAAGACATTAAGGTGTAAAATAAAGTGTCTTCTCGAATCCCAGAAGTTGGTTACACGGTTTCCATGTCGTGTAAGGGAACTAAGATCTCAACTAACCATCCACCATTGAACAGAACACCAGTCGTCACAGGGTTACTCGTTTTACAGCTAGGTGGACTGGAGCAGCTTGAAATAAAGGCTTTTGCTCAAGAACACAACGCATCACCCGGTCCGACAATTGAAACCACGATCTTGCGATGGTGAGTGCAACATCCTAAACACAATGCCACGGAAAGGAGATAAGAAAAAACCTCACTTCTGTTTTAGCATGTCAAGCAATCATGATAAAGTAATTACTTGATTCGTTATCGTTATTGCTGTTGTACATGTTCATTTTTATACTAATTTTTTCTTGAGGTTGTTCTTGTGATTCTTGCTGTTGTTTGATATCAGCTCAGCTGTAATTGAGCAGATTTATAACGAAAGACATTCCAGGGTTGATTATTCCGTTTTTATTTCAACAAGTTTTAGATAGGGAATAATTTGAGTCTGATTTGGCTATTTCTCTAGCTGAACCAGTGACAAAACAACGCTTTGCAAAGCTGTTACAATGCCTTTTTGCATTGTTTTAGTCTTCAAATGGCGCTACTTCGCTGGCTAGGGGAGCTAGCCATTAGTTCAACCCGACTGGGCTCTGGAGCAATGTGAAATGAAGTGTTTTTTTTTTGCCAAGAACACAACGTGCCGCTCAGTCACAGAATCGAACCCACAATCTAGCAATTGTGAGTCCAATAGCCTAACCACTAGGCCAGACACAGACACACACACACAGACACACACACAGACACAGACACACACACACACACACACACACACACACACACGCACACGCACATGTGCGCTCGCGTGCAGACACATACACATACATGCACCACGGTTGAACGAGCCGTTACAATTAAACTCTGGCCCAACCAACTGAGAATTAATCATGAAATTTTTCTGTTCCTGGTTTACAGCTTAGAGTTCTGTAGAGTTCTGCCACCATCATTAAATGTATTCCTGCTTGTGCAACTTCATCAATGATATCAATAGTTACACATACACACATATGTATACATGCTACATTAAATATAAACAAGTATAGTTTTGTTACATAATATAAAATGTAAGTATATATCATATTTAATGTTACCAAGCTAGAGGTTTCAGTGCAACTAGTCAGAGAGTAAACATTTTCATAACAGGATATATATATATATATATATATATATATATATATATAGAGATATATATAATTTTATACTTTTATACTTCCATACTGTATACTATCGTATTAAGTTTTACTGTCCAATGTTTAAATTTGACTTTTAAATTTAATAAATTAATATTTCTATGATTTATTTCTATGATTTATATGATTGATTTATGTTATATATTATTTCATTTAAATTTTAGATGTATTATGATGGTATTTGTACGCGATTTTGGCTTAAACATTGGAAAGATTCATCAGAAGACAATGACCAAGCATGTGTAGAAAGTAGAATTATTTTATTCCTTATTCATTCATTTTGTAAGAATCAAACATTTTCAGTCTCGAAGGCAATATAATTTCATGAATGTGCATGCAGATCAGTGGTTCTCAACCAAGGTCCATATAATATTTTGGGGGTCCACCAGAGCAAAATAGTAATCAAAGTGGTCCATAGTTAAAAAAATTATTGAAAAATATCTATATAGAAGTAAAAGTATATAACGATCTTAATGCGGTTGGATGGAATTTAGTTCGAGAGAAGCGTTATCTCGGACAGTGCTTGAATAGTGTCATAAATAAATGAAATTGCATCAACCCATGATTACTGTTTGAAATATATGAGTTCGTCATATTGTAATGTAATATACATATTTCTATATCTCTATAGCTGTATGTATGTATGTATGTATGTATGTATGCATGTAGGCATGTATGGATGTATGCAGGTGGCTGCGGAGGTCATGGAGGAAAATTATTTTTAAAGGGTGAGGGATTCCTTTACCAAGGATGAATACAATTACCTCTTATGGGGCCCCGGCTTGCGACTGCAGGCTTGGCTGATGGCGACAAGAGACTTAATCGGGGAGGTAGAGTAAGAGGTCTTAGTGCCTCGATTCGAACTTGGTGATTTTGGTAAGAGGCTTAGCGCCTCAAGTTGAATATATTTGCTGAACTTTTTTTATTGGTAAGAGGCTCAGCAGCTCAATTTGTAACTGTTGTAAGAAGTTCAACACCTCATTTGTGTCTTTAAAAAAGAACAATGTTATCGGGAAGTAACAATCGGCGGGCGTTGGCTGCTTCCCCCACCAGCCATCTCTTTTTTCATTCCATCATTATTGTGTCTGAGTCCAATCCGCAAGCTTCCATCTGTATTATGCCTTTATGGCAAATGTAATGAAATAAAGACGCTTGCTTCCCAACCACATGGTTCCGGGTTCAGTCCCACTGCGTGGCACCTTGGGCAAATGTTTTCTATTATAGCCTAGGTCCGGCCAAAGCCTTGTGAGTAGGATTTGGTAGACGGAAGCTGAAAGAAGCCTGTCATATGTATATATATATATATATATATATATATATATATATATATAT
>NC_068981.1:157656237-157657483 GCF_001194135.2 Octopus bimaculoides
CCTGGGGTAGAATTGTTCAACTAAAGGTGGTGCTCCAGCATGGCCATAGTCAAATGATAAACAATTAAAAGAAAATAAGATTGATTTTAACATTGAAATGTTAGAAGGATCCATCCGAGTAAAATACGAATCAAATGGATCCATTGACGAAAAATGACTGAGAAACACTGTTTTAAAACCAAAATTTACAACCGACAACCACAGTAATACGATTTTGATCTAGTTTGGATTCTTTCATGTCTGGAGCTCTAAATCCCCCCCCCCCCCATTGTCCCTCAGTTGTTCTGTTTATACATCACTCTATATCAAAAATGAATCATCTGTGGGTTTTGCAGTTTGTGTACGAGGAAAATAGCATAACATATCTCAGAATATATGAATTAATAATTAGTTGTGTATAAAGCAATATGTCTAACTATCAAAGATAGATAGCTTTCTCTAATATTCTTTATTTCTCTTTTGTGCTGTTACAACACAGTAGGCAGTCACGGAAAGTTGCAACAGAATATCAGTTTGTCTTGGAGATGAGGTTGCTATTACTTTGCTCAATCCTCACCCGCCACCTTTTCTAAAGAAAGAAACATTGAGAGTGATCTCACACGCCCCTTCTCACAGCGTAACAACCGATTACAAAAGAGCGAGGAAGAAAATCAGAGAGAAAACTCGACTAGCAAACGTAAGCGACGCAAAATTCACCGACCAAAGAAGGATGAAAGGACAAAGCTGACCTTAACAGAGATATGAACTCAGAGTTGGTACAAATACTACAAATCATTTGCTCTACCGACTCTCCCAGTTCGGCGCCCATTTCCGAGCATAAAACTAATTAATTTAAGTATTTCTAGTATAGAACTACGTAATTCATATATACCTGAATGCTTTTACGCGATGATCCTAAATAATGTCTATCTATCTATCTATCTATCTATCTATCTATCTATCTATCTATCTATCTGTCTGTCTGTCTGTCTGTCTGTCTGTCTTTCTATCTGTCTGCCTCTCTGTTTGTCTAGCTATCTATTTATCTATCTCCCCACTCTCTCCACACACACAGAGATTTGTATATGGATTTTTTAGATTTTTAAATTAGTATTTTGTATAGTACGCTTTTCTTGATGGTGTCTGATTTCCTTCATCGTTTGAATTGCACTGTGGTGGTTTTTCTCTAAATTATTAATATATTTTTCATTAAATAATTCAATTTGATATTATTAAATTGTATATCTTTGTAATTTCGGAGTTACCT
>NC_068981.1:157659486-157659783 GCF_001194135.2 Octopus bimaculoides
ATATACAAGAGTTACGGAGTAGATAATATCAGGGCTACATATGTTTCATAACGAGCGGAACCTCAGAAGTAATAAATATTCAAGCGAGGTGTATGCCGCAGACTATTCTACAGCCTGAAGAGCAGCCTACGGTAAACACCTCGCTTGGATATTCACCACTTCGCTATGAAACATATGTAGCCCAGATCTTATCTTCTCCATTTCATAACTTTTGCATTCTTTTTCGCACACCCAGCAACCTTGGTCCCTTACCGTGTAACTAAAAAAAACTTTTTTCAACTTATCGCACTTCCATAC
>NC_068981.1:157659825-157660464 GCF_001194135.2 Octopus bimaculoides
AAAAAAAAAATCCACATACGTCCGTCTCAATAAACTACTATAATCCCTACTTTATATTTACCTCGGATTGCTTGATGCTAAGTTTTTTTCCAACACCTTGGTCCCTGCATCTTACATTTATATATATATATATATATAGTGTAGTATATTGCCACTTAAGTGTGGCTGACCCCTAGGGGTGGATGTTACTGTTGCTTTTAGCCCCAGGAGGACATATATATATATATATATCTGTATATAAATAGGCTTTATTTTTTACTTGTTTCAATCATTAGACTGCGGCCATTCTGGGGCACCACCATGAAGAGTGTTTAGTGGAAAGATTCAACATCAGTACTTAATATTTTTAAGCCTGGCATTTAATCTATCGAACTCTTTTGTCGAACCGCTACTTTACGGTGACATGAACACACCAGCACCGGTTGTCAAGCGGTCGTGGAGGACAAACACAGACACAAAGGCACGCACACACACACACACACACACACACACACACACACATGTGCGTGTGTGTGCTTGTGTATGTGTTTGTATGCGTATATTTATGTATATGTATTTACAACATATAGATATATGCATACAATACATTCATGTATAAATGTATATGTAAATATATATATATACATACATACATGCATA
>NC_068981.1:157660474-157661245 GCF_001194135.2 Octopus bimaculoides
CGGAAGAGGAGGTGGTGGAGGAAAAGTTCTTTCTAAGACAGGAGAGTGAAAAAGGGTGGTGAATATCTGTGCGTGCGCGAGAGTATGCAAGGGTGTGTGTAATAACAGAACGGGTGTGTGCGTATGTATGTGTGTGTGTGTGTGTGTGTGTGTGTGTTTGTGTGCGTGGTTTGGTGTTTTATCTGTTAGTGTGTATGTGTGTGTTTGTGTGTGTGTGTATGTGACGAAGTGGAAGGAATTAGTAGCAGGAATAGTTAGTGGGTGCTTATGGACAATGGTCAGTGGAGGGTCAGCAGGCAGTTTTTGAGTATGTGTGTGTTTGTGTGGGGTTGTAAGTGTTTGGTACGGGTGCATGTGTGTGTGTATTTTGTACGTGCGCGCGTGTGTATGTGTATGTTTTTGTGCGTGCGTGTGTGTTTGTGTGTATGTGTATGTTGTGTATATGTGCGTTGCTGTGTACATGTGTGTGCGTGCGTTTGCTTCTGTAAGTGCGTGTGTTATTTATGTCCATGTGTGTGTGATTGTATGCGTGTCTGTGTGAGTGTTTTGTGTTGGTGAGAGGTGTGTGTGCGTGTGTGTGTGGATGTGTGTGGATGTGCGTGTGTGTGTGGGATTGTGATGTCTGCGGGATTGTGAGTGTTAGGTACGGGTGCGTGTGTGTGTATGCGCGCGTGTGTTTATGTGTGTCTGTATGTGTGTGTCCGTGTGCGTGTGTGTGCGCGTGTGTGTATATTTTTTGTGCGTGCGTGTATGTGTATATTGTGTATGCTT
>NC_068981.1:157661447-157665660 GCF_001194135.2 Octopus bimaculoides
ATATATATATCGATAGAAAAATATTAGGTACAGTGAAATGTTTTAAATTTATAGAGGAGTAAATGTAACAAAACAATCAAGCTTTTTTGAAGGTCTTAATAGCTTAAGCAACCGGAAGTTGAGAGCAGGTCACGGACTGATTAGCATATTTCGACGGGATTCACCTCGTACATTTGAAAGAAAAAAAGTGAGTGGTTGTTTTTATAGCGTTGATGGGATTCTTGCTGAGACATTTGTTTTGAAGCAAATCATTGCTTACATTACATCACAGCTAGTCTAATCCTATATGAGATAACCCACAGTTATTTCATACTATCCTCGTGTGGCGTGACATATTATTTTTGCGTTTTTTTTTTTTGTCTTGTTTTGTACAAAAAAGTGTAAAAAACAATATAAAAAACACACAGATTTAGGATCTGAAGTGTTTTGCATCAACAGGATATTGTAAAACAAGGCAAGTTGGAAATAAAGCAGAACGTTCGCAATTTAATGGTTAATACGACATCGAATGCTGTGAGTTGTCTGGAGAGATGTGCAATAGAAGTACAGAGAGTAGAGATACAGTAGGGCATGGTGAGGGCAAAAGGTGAATGTTATGCTGGCTGAACAAACAAGATGGGGTTCGGTGACGAAGCGCAATGAACAAAGATAAAGAAAAACACACATTTGAGAGGTTATTCTTGCACATATGTAAAACAATAATAGACGTGACACACAATGAGGGCATTAATTGATAAAATATGGATATGTTTTGTACTATATTTTCTTCTTCTCAGTTCAATTTCACTTAAAGCTTATTGGCGTTTTATTTTCTCTAATTCAACAGCAGCCAATCATGGAGTTTTGGGTATTATCGTGCTTGTTATTATGTTTCAATTTCATATCAGCATAAGTTCACGTCACTTGTGAAAAGTGTCATGTAAGATTCTCCATTTTTCTTCATCTACATTCGTGTTCTTTAATGACTAAAAAAATTGACTGTAGCTGATAATTTGGAATTGGATGGTCTCCCTGATTGTCTGCCCTGTTCTTTTGACACCGAATAAAAGCGAAAGATAATGGTGTTTTTTCCATGTCGATCCTCTTTGTTCAAACAGTCAAAGGTGTTGAGCCTTTATTTTAAAAACCATCTTGTTTTGTACCTTTTACATCATTTTAAACGTATAATGTATCCATGACTACATTTTCCAAGCTGTCCGTTTTAAGACGACACAGTACAATTTGAGGGACATTTGCTGCTATTTCTGGCTGCCTAAACAATCATGTTACTGTTCATCTGGATAACTCGTAAATGCGAGAGTGTTTAGTGGGACTTCGATGATTCAGTGACATTTCAACAATCTTTTCAGTTATAATTTTTGGTATGTTAAAACAGATGTGATGCAAAAGTAATTTTGGTATTTGATAGCGTGGACGACAATTTTTCAAATACTAATTATCGGTATATTATTTTAAAAATTAAATCATTATTCTCCTGATATCATTTGTTTATATAGTGAAATACAAATGGGTCAACCACGTCGCATGATGGTGGTCGTTTCATGTTGTTTTCACGGACGTTGTTTCAGAAACAGCTTGAGAAGACCATATGTACGTGACTCACACGCTTCTTTGAAAAGTATACATTTACACACATTGAATATTAAATAGACGGGAAAAAAGCTTGCTTCTCAAAAAGAAACAGCTAGCATTTAAAACTTGTGTGAATATTATTAAACTCTATTTATAACTGTTTTTATACTCGGTAGATGGCAGAATTGGTAGAGAATCGAACAAAATAAATGTAATAATTTAATTACATGTTTTATTTTCTGAGTTGAAATATTACAGCGCCAATGATTTTTAATCTGTGTTGGATTGGTGAAGCTGAGGGTCGATGGAAAGTATTGCTCCCTACCCAATTAAAAAAAAAAGTTGTTTAGTAATTTTAGTTGTGTCACTTTTACCTTTTTAGTTCAAATCATATTAAAATATATTTCACTTATCATGCTCCCTGGATTGTGGGAGACTGCATCTCCAGCAATCTCCAACTGACTATCACACTGTGCCCATGCTGGGGCTCCACCTTGATAGGTTTTAGTAAAGTCATGGGATTTCAAAACTATTTTTTGATGTAATTTGCAACACGTATTGAATAAGATAGTTTAAATAATTTCAGTTTAGTGCAGTTTAATATGGCTTCCATTTGTTGCCCTTCACACATCTAATCGATACTCCAGCCGGATCAGATGGGCGTGAAGCCAGTCATGTGGCGGTGACGTGAACGACGCCACTCCAAGCCGATATATCAGTCAAGATGTGGACGGTGCAAAGAAAAGTTCAATGTGTTCTTTGCCTTGCAAAATTTGAATCTGTGGCGCGTGTTTGTCGTGAATATCGTCGCTTGTTTAATGAAGAACCTCACATGAAAACAACATCTGCCTTTGGGATCGCCAGCGTAAGGAAACTAGCAGCTTGTTGGATGTAAAACGTCCCAGAAGGCCATCTGTTAGTGACGAGTCTGCTGAGTCTATAAAGGACGCCTACCTACGGAGCGCAAAGAAATAGGTGCGTATCTGCGCTAAAAAAAAAAAAAAAAAAACTAGGTCTCTAAAAGATCACAGTTCACAAAGTCCTGAAGAAATGCCTTCGATTTACGGCTTACAAACTGCAGTTCTTACAAGTATTCGCTCAACCGATAGACCCAAGAGATTTGAGTTTGCTACAGGGAGACTTGATGCAATGGAAAATGACGAACGATTTCTACAAAACATCGTGTTTAGTGATGAGGCTACATTTCATGTGTATGGACGTGTTCATCGTCATAACGTCAGGATATGGGCTGAGGAACCGCCACATGCCTACATTGAGCACCAGCGTGACAGCTCCACACATGATAGAGTAATAGGCAGCTTTTCCTTACGGAGACCACTGTGACGTCAAACAACTATCTTAGTATGTAGGACCTGTAAGTAGAGTCACAAATACAGGATGTAGGTACAGCTATCATCTTTTAACACGATGGGGCATCTCCACGCTACGGCAGAATTGCTCGTGACTTTCTGGATAGGACCTTTCAACGGCGGTGGATAGGAAGAGGTGGAAGGAAGGTATGGTCTCCACGATCGCCGGACCGCACGCTTTTAGATTTTTTAACTCTGGAGTTGTACCAAGGAACGAGTGTACAGTGTTCCTGTTACCGGCACAGGGCACTTGAGGGAGAGAATCAGTGACGCTATTCAATCTGTTACACCTGATGTTCTTCGTCGTATGTGGCAAGAACTTGAGTATCGATTAGATGCGTGTAGGGCAACAAATGAAAGCATTATCAAACTGTGCTAAACTGTACTTAAGCTAAACTGTACTTAAGTTAAACGGTATGTCATTTGGTTTCTTATTCAGCAGGCTTATGAAATGCGCAGCCTTGCAAGTTATCTCAATAGTTTTGAAATCCCACCATGACTTTACGGACCACCGTGTTATTATTGCATATGTTGTATTACGTAAGCTCATATTTTGATAAGATTTTTACTGTCTGTGTGTTTAGGCACCGTTCTTTCTATTTAACTTCATTTTTATTATACCCTTTCTAATTTGCTACTACCCTCCCCTTATCTCCAAGCTAAATAGCGTCACATCACGTATACACATATACATACATATATGTTTCCTCTCCTTCGCAATCATGGTGGTTTATGTTTCAATCCGCTGCATGATATCATAGACAAGTGTCATATTGTATAGTCACGAGTCGACGCAACCTCCTAGACGAAAACTGTAGGAGCCCCTCGAATGATGTTACCTGTAATTCTATCTTTTATTGAAGATATGGATACTTCTAGATTAACTAATTTTGAAACTCCTATATCCAAATGAAAATTATGTCTTTTCTGAATACTAGCAGACAACCACTGAATTCATTAAACCCAGCATTTTAGTTTCTGTTTTTCGTTTTCCGTTTTTCGTTTTCCATTGTTTACTGCCTGCGTTTTCTATAGGCTGCCGTCTCAGTTTTTTCGCGTTTCTTCTATTATTCAATTTCTTTAGCTCGTTATGATATGTGGTCTGCGCCTGGAGAATATGTTTGAGTTCTCTCAGCATATGAATCTATTGGCAGCTCTTTAATACATATATTGTGACCTTTAAATAAATAATATTTATCTCTCACCAGATGGAGTACTTTTTAGTACATATATATAAATATATATACTGTCTAACTCTCTCTCTCTCTCTC
>NC_068981.1:157668275-157669162 GCF_001194135.2 Octopus bimaculoides
ATACGCATGTATGTATGTATGTATGTATGTAAGTAAGTATGTACGTATGCACTTATGGATGTACATGAGTAATAGGGCAAGTTTGTAGACCTGTTTGTGTGTGTGTGTACATGTGTATGTACATGCGAAGGTATATATATATCATTATATGTGTATGTACATGTGAACGTATATATATATTATTACATGATCGAACGCCATTCATCCTCTTCCAAGTAAGTTTTATCTTAATAATTCTGATGCGTACTCTATGCGATCTTTTTACTCTTTCATTTTACGCTCTTTTTCTCTCTCTCATTCTTTTACCTCCTCTTTTCCCAATATTCTATCCTATTACTCTATCACTCTCTCTCCCTCAATCCTCCTCCCTTGCTCACGTGACCATCGACCATCTTTCTATCTTTCTCTCCGTTGTAGCTGGAACAAGGAAGACGTGTTCTTGATTGTCTCCTGTCCTAGCTTGATTTACGCGTTCGCCACCTCAACCTCGTTTAAGCTCAGCTGCCCTTCCTGTTTGTTTTCACTGTCCTGTTTGTGTAACCAATTTTGATCCTCCGCAAAATCCCAAATTTTATTTAATTTGGTTTGCAGGATAAGCTATTTTATTGAACGCGTATATTGTTGTTAAATGCTCGAAATACGAGACTAGAAAAACAGCCAACAACCGATGAAGGGTCGTTCTTTATGTTGTTTGTTTTCTTATCCATTTGTGTCTTTCGTTGTTCGAAAGAATAGTTCATGTTCCATGTACTCGTGCTTCGTACTATTTTGTTGTACACGTTTCGTGACGTCCTATGCCCACATATGCATATATATACGTATAGATGTAAGCATGTACAAATACATACATACATACATACATACATACACACACACACACACACACA
>NC_068981.1:157669172-157673354 GCF_001194135.2 Octopus bimaculoides
TATATATATATATATATATATCGGAAACTGTAGCAAACAACATGGCAAGGTCAAAATCCATTCTAAGTAAATTTTGTTTTATAACCTTACAGGATCGACAAAATAATTAGCAGTCAAGCATTGATCCCGATATAATCAATAAAGCTTTTATAGAGAATTTGCCCTGTTGTGCTTTTGCTGGAAGTTAATATTTTTATTCTAAAGAATTCCATTTTCCGTTATTACCAATTGTACCACGTATGTAGACTTACATACGCACACGTACACAGGTGTGTGTGTGTGTGTGTGTGCTTGTATTCAAAGTATATATATATACGCTCAATACCATTACTTCGCAGCGAAGTAGTTTATGAGTCCCTCAATAGCCTACCTTTGTCAAGAGTCAAAGAATAAAGCATTAGCTTGTGGCAGAATACATCTGCATAGATTTGGGTTCGATCCCCCAATTAGTATCTTCTATATTTTGTGTCGGCCAAAACCTTTTAAATGATATTTCTTGAACGGAAATTGTGAGAAAGTCACTAAGGGGGTGGTACTGACTTTGTTCTTGATTGGTAGACTATATCCGTCTCTTCGTGTACCGCCAGGACTTACAGCCCAAGTCTCTCTCTAGTCATCGAGTAACTCATTCGCCTCCTCTCACAAGTCTTGGAGTTTTCACAAAGTGTGATGGACCTTTCTTCCTTTCTCCAAGCTATTTAAAAAAAAAAGAAGAGAATGAACGACCCAAAATATTGGGGACAGCGGAACGATTTCGATTCTTGTGTAAACTACTACTTTCATTTATATAGACGTGCATATTACAGTATATATTCATCTCTCCACAAAGTTCAGCTTCTTTTTTTCTCAGTCTAAAGAAAACCAATACTTTTATACCCTCCGGAAAATTGTGTTAAATGGATATAATCTCTTGAAGGTTCAAATCCATGACCCGGTTTTGCTTGTTGATTGTAGGCATTTCGCTTCATTTCACTTCATTTACTTAGCTAGTTCCCAGTTCCCTTCTTTTATAAGCCTGAGGCCTTGTGGCTATGTACGAAATTAATTTTTTTCTTTATCGCTCCGTAACCCACCAACTGATTTGAAAACGACACTCCCTCTGGCACACCGAAATTTCTTAGTTTATCCGCAAACATTGGCTTATCACGTTTAGCAGTGTTTGGAAGTAGTATGATCCTGTCTTCTTGTTGTTTTTACATCCTTTTCAGAAACTTTAGATTCTCAGGTTCATAGCCTGCAAGTGTTATAATTAATTAAAATTCTAGAAATATCGGAAAAACATATCATTTCTGATATGTGATCAGTTTGAGATTTAACTGTTTATTTATCATAGGAACTGCAACCATATTTGTTGCCATGGAGTGTTATGTTTGCATTTTTGTGGGTTGTACTAGCCACGTGGTTAACGCCTGTTTGCTTTGCCTGAGGATATTTAAGGCGACTGTACTCGCTCGCTTACTAAGTTCGATTGTTTGTTTGCAAATGGCTGCATAAATATTGAGTTGGTGTGGAATTAGGGATAATATTAAACTTACATAAAGTTTTCCCTCGAGTTAAAGATATTTAAAACAGCAACTTGAAGCTAAGAAACAAAAGCAAATGTTTCTATACGTCAAAAGTTATATATGCTGTAACATTATAACTGAATACTGGCGTCTGCTCCAGACTTTCTTTTCTCTTTGTGTTAAGCTTTTCTCTTAATTTGGAGGAGAGTGCTGCGTTGGTCAACTGTTGGAGTCCCAGTATATCTTACAAAATTTAATTCCACCTGTCTAGGCAGTCAGTTTAAATTATACCGGGTTCATGTCTCTCAGTATTTTATAATTATTGTTATTAAAGGTGGTGAGCTGGCAAAGTCGTTAGTGAGTCGGACAAAACTCTCAGTGGCATTCAAGTACTGCTGAGGTCATTCCATTTTTCCTCCTTTGGGGATAGGTAAAATAAGTACCAGTTGAGCACTAAGGTCGATGTAGTCAACTTCCCACCGCCTGTAAAATTACTGTGGCCTTGTAGCAAAATTTGAAACAATTGCTTTTGGGCGGAACTTGAGTTCTGCTTAAAAATATTTCGAAAATTTAGCAGCAATTTCTCACCAGGTGTCATTTTTACCTGTGTATTGTATTTGGTCAGGGATCGAACACTATGCATGCGCTGTTTTGCAAAAGCGAAAAATAATGAGCGCAGGAAGTGAGCCATAAATTAGAAGTAGTAATAATTCGAGCGTGCTAGGATCGAACTATATGCTGGGTGTGGCATTAGTTTGATTTCTTCAAGTTCCTGAAGTTTATTCCAAGTCGTTCTAGTGGTATGAGGTCTTTCGTTGTCTTGCTGTAGAAAAGCTTGGGTTCTGTTTAACAATGCCTGGTATTTTTACCGTGCAATGACATACATCCGCTCCAGCTATTCGAAGTACAGGTTGGCATCAAATGTTTGACCGTGTGCAACGAACTCGTAGTGAATTCTCACCCCATAATTCCACCTGAGCATCAACATGTGTTCGAAACGCCCATGTTTGGCGACAAGTTCGGGAAGCTGGTACTTAACCACTGCTTATGTATGTTAGGATTATGGAAAATTTTCTCCCTCGCATTGTTACTTGTTCTGATCCATGGCTCCCTTCCTGCGCTTGCGATTGTTGATCAACCAAATGGAGATAGAAGCTTCAGTAAAAGAGTTCTCTGCCTCGAAGTGCAAGAACTGCTTTCAGCATAGGATCAAAGAACTGGCAGAAAGGTGGCTTCAGACAGTGCAAAACGAAAGCCTCTACTCTGAATGCTTGACTGCTTTTGTTGTAACTTGACGAATAAAGCAAATAAATTACCAAAATTATTGCAAAACTTTGGGACTAAAAACAATAGAAATTCGGATTCTGTAGAAGCAATAAGTTAATCAACCCTTGTACTGGACTCATACTTTCTTTCATCAACTTCAGAATGAAGAAGGGGATAAATTTCGTTGCCAGAATTTGAACTGAGAACATAAAGGGCCAGAAGTAAATGCTGCACATCCTTTTCTTTGACCCTCTAATGATTCTACCAATCTCCAGGCGAATAGAAAAATAAATAAATAAAAAACAACGAATATAGCAATTTAAAAATGTCTTCTATCTGTTTCCTTGAAGTTTAATATTTTGTTTAATTTCTCTTGAGTCGATAAAAATGTTCTTGAAATATTACCGGTCAATTGACTAAAACAGTAAGAACCTTGTAAAAATACTTCTTGTCTACTGCGTTTATCGACACATATGAGACGTGTACTTACTAAACAATCATAGTATATATTCTTCTCTACTCTAGGCACAAGGCTCGAAATGTTTGGGGAGGGGGCCAGACGATGAGATCAACCACAGTACGCAACGAGTACTTAATTTATCGACCCCGAAAGGATGAAAGGCAAAGTCGACCTCGGCGAAATTTGAACTCAAAACGTAAAGACAGACGAAATACACCTAAACATTTCACCCGGCGTGCTAACGTTTCTGCCAACTCGCCCCCTTAAACAGTCAGAGTATATTGTTCAGGTAAAAAGGATTCCGTTTCCATGACGAGTACAGTGTAGTACATGAAATTTCTTGGTGAGCTAACTTTGCGTCTCAATTTGATACCTGAATTTACCTGTTTCGTTACATTTGCATCAATAAGCTCTTTTGAAAAGGTTTCATATCATTGTGAATTTATAATGAATTAAATTAAAAATGCTTCACGTTCTGAGTTCAAATCCTGCCAGTTTTGAATAATGTTTTGTACATTTGAGAAATAATGTTATGAATTTCTTTCTTTTTTTTTTGTATTTGGTTTGCACTTTGATGTTAACTCATGTGGTGAAACATATTTTGTTGAATCTCGGGAGGGTCATTAAATTAATGCTAAACACACGCACTGGCCCTATTTCACTTCTTTTATCATTAGTCAATTGGTTTACCATTTACACAATTAACGCATTCATTGTTTGATTAATGGTTCAGTTGATTGATTGATACAACAATGTAAATGATTATCGAGCAATAACATCATATTCCTTTATAAAAATGTTATAGATATAATCTTCACAGTTATGAAGGTAATTGTCTTAGTAAGTGCAGAAACGAACACCTAGATTCAGTATCATGTTATTTAATGTTACTGTGAATATAAATCCTTAATCTTTTCCAGCAATTTAGGTTTTACTGTAAATAAGGGTGGG
>NC_068981.1:157673393-157677623 GCF_001194135.2 Octopus bimaculoides
GGGGGGGGGGAAATCTCCGTTCCCTTAATTCAAAAGAACACTTTATTAGATAATGACTGTTGTCTTTTTCAATGACGTTTTCATATTATCCTCATTTTCACAGTCAACTTGTTCTCTGTCTTACTATACATGCCTCTCTCTCCCTCTCTGCCTACCTCTGATATGTTTCTCAATCTCTTGCTAATCCACTATGCAATATCTATCTAATTCTCTCTCTCTCTCTCTCTCTCTCTCTCTCCACACACACACACACACACACTTAGAGAGAGAGAGAGAGAGAGAGAGAGAGAGAGAGAAAGAAAGACAGACAGACAGACAGAAAGAAAGGGTGAATAAGATCGAGAGAAAGAAAGACAGACAGACAGAAAGAAAGGGTGAATAAGTTCGAGAGAAAGAAAGAGAAAGCTGTACACTATTACTTCATTTTAGCTTTTCGTTTTTCTTCCAGCTCCTGGTTTCACAGAGGCCATGTCGCTACTTCTCAAAATAGATATTATACAAACTGCGTTATGAGAAAGCAAACAGTAATATATATATGGTCTCGTGTGTGTTCGTTTGTTGTTCCTGAATAGAAATCGGGCAAGCATACAAATCAGTCACACTTGTATACGCAAATTAGACAAAAAAAAAACAAAACAAAAACACTAAAACTTTTGTATTCTATAGCACATGGAGCATTAGGGAATTTCCAAGTTTCTGCTGGATATTAGACATAAGATATAGATTTCAAATTTTGGTAGAAGGCCAGCAATTTCGGGAGTGGGGAGGGAGACGTTGATTACATCGATTCCAGGGCTCAACTGGTACTTATTTCATCAACTCAGAAAGTCTGGAAGGCGGAGTCAACCTCGGCAGAATTAGTACAAAATTTGTATGTAAAAACGGACGAAATGTCGCTAAGAATTTTTCCCGGCATGCAGACGATTCTTCTAGCTCGTCGCCTTAGAAATGATAACTTAGATAACTTAGATTGGCTTCGGCCATTATCGGCCCAGGCCATGACTAACTCAATAGCACCACCTGGAAAAGTCTTTTAATGAATTATTTCGGGACACCATGGACCACTCAAACAGAGAGTTGTTGTTGGCTGAAACGTATCCAGGTGTAGGTGGTTTATCCGTTATTTCCTGGAGGAATTTGTCCTGACACCGTTCGAAAGTTGTGGGGTCTTTTTCTACTTTAATTTCTTTCGGGATAACATTGAAAAGAGTAGGGATATTGGCAATGAAGAAATTGTGTCACAATGTTCTTATGTGATGTAATCTCGACCTTTGTAGGGGACGCATCGCACGGACGCTTAGTCTTGAGTGAATTGCAAACATAATACCGATATCATTTGGATAATAGTGGTGGAATATTTTCACATGGTGCAAATAATGTATCGCACACGGCAGCGTTGCAGAGAATAGTTTCAGCTGTTTAAGTCGAGCCCAATAATCAAGTCCGGCCATGCCATTTATTTTTTTAGTGATTGATCTTTGTGGCGCTTCGATCCTCATTATGTCGTTTTGTTTTTATTTTTGTAGGGGGACCACAATGGGCAGCAGTATTCGAGGTGGGACCTAGCGAATGTGGAGAAGAGAAGAATGGTTTCATGATCCCTACATTGAAAAGTTTTATGGGCATCATCGACTTTTATTGATGTGCACACTCCAGCTAAGGTTGCAGTCTACAGTTACACCTAAGTCTCTGACATTATCCGACAGTTCAAGTAGATCTCCTGACGGTAGTGTATATGGTTGTTTGAGTGTGCTCTCTTTTCCAAAGTGGATGAGCTCAAATGTTTATTCGTTCAGCAGCAAATTGTCTTTTTTTTTTGTGCCCACTGGGTTACTGCGAAGATGTCCGATTGAAGCATCGTTCGCTCATATACCCCCTTAATGACTTTCTGGAGCTTAGAGTCACCTGCAAATATTTTAATGGTGCTCTGTTCAATAGAATATGCAATGTCATTGATACATATTAGAGCTTGCCAAGATCCGAAACAAAAGATTCGGCACACCACTTCAGGGAAAAATATTAGACATAAAATTTTAAAAAGAGCAAAGCATCTGCTATTAGTTGAAACGAATAACACCTTTAACTTCTAATATTTTTATAATTTAGCAGCCCAACACTTGTATCATGTGAACCGAAATTCGGAAATCTTCAGGAAAATATTACAAAAATTTTATCGATAGTTTATATTTTCTGTGACACAACTGAGTTACACCTATTAATAAAAAATAAATTTCTGTAATGGCTGAAAGAAGTTTGAAAATAAGTAAGGTAGCGTTGCACAATGAAATTGATAGACAACTTTAAAGTACTGACTGCCTAAACACCATCAGCCAGTGTCAAAAAATGGAACACTACCTCTCTTATCTGAACGTTATCAATCTATATATATTTGCAAGTCGGTCAGAGTATAGATGTTTACAATATGAACCTATCTAACCGTTTTGAAAACAGGCACATTATGCAGAAAAAAATGGAATAATTGAATAAATACTGTGTATCTACTTAGTACATGTTGTGCACGTAGGACACAGTGTAAAGAGTTATTAAGTAAAACTATTAGTAATGAGTACAAGATAATTCGTCATGACATCAATTAGTTACATTGGTATTTATATTTTTCGCAATGGTTCTGGTCTCAAAAATTAAAAATTTCTTTTTATTTTTCGAGATTTTTACAAGTTGATTTATTAATTTTGTGTAATGTCTCTTAACAATAATATCATTTTAGCCAATGTTTTAAAAGCTATATATATTTTATATGCTATATTAGCATACTTTTTACTGAACTCTATACTATTATGTTGTTTAGACAAAGAGGTTCTGAATGATATCTTTGGACGAATTGATTGACATTTTGATCATGTACCTAGATATATCAAAGTGTTGGATGTGAAGCTGTTCGGTTTAATTGATTTTGCATTTTGTCAATTATTTAACTGTGTGTATTTGCACGTATAATTTTGTATAAATTTACTGTAGAGAAACAAATAAAATATCGGTTGCTTTCTGTGACAGTAAAAGTTGATCCTGAAAAAAAATCGAATCTAAAACTAATATTGTTTGAAGCTATACTGCATCAGAGTTACTATCATATGAACAGACTGAATGATGATCTTTTAGATCAACATAAATTTTAATCATGGTGAAGTGGAAAGGTACATTGAAGTTGTTTAATATAATGAATAAGATATTGGACCATTATCTTCTTGATAATTTACGTTGACTCTCTGGATTTAAATAACCTCGAGTTAAGTTTCAGGAACAAAAATCATATAGCTTACCATTCCAACGAAAGATACTAAGTTCTGAAGTTACTTTACATAATTATTTTATTTTACTCAGATCCATTTAGCACAATCTAAGCGGTAAAATATAACATAGTAGAGAACCACGAAAATTTTTATCCTATTTTATGATTTTGACACCATATTATCCTTATAACGGATAAACTAAGCTCCATTTCTTCTTGACTAAAAATATTAAATTGAAGTTCTTAAACATTAGTTTTCACTCCATGCAAATTCAGAGGACCAATACTTATTTATGACATGGCAGTACAAACCATCACTTGACGTTTCCCAGATCTCTCCACTTCCGCAGCTGTCCATGTCTCTGGCAGCTGTTAAGCTTTATAGTCATGCTAAATCTCTGTCCCAGTAGGATATAGCATACAGTGCCAAAACAACCACTGTCTTGGCTTGTTGATTATCACTTCAATGTGTTTCTTGGTCAGGTAACTCACCTAACAGGAACCCCATACAGAATCTGTATGACCAACTTGTGTCCCAGCAATTAGGTGAAGTTGAAGTCTGCTACAGAATCTAGCTAAGATTCCATCATACCTGAGAAGCATCAGAGGTTACTTTTCTCTGTGCAATGACATATTCAGGCTGTCTTTGAAACCCAAAGAAAGTTCATTCTGATTTTGATCATACTAATTTGTCAATTTCAGATATTACATTTTAATAATTTGGGATATTAAAAAAATTACTTGGAATTGATCAGTGCTTGACTTAATGAAATTCAATTGGACTATTGATGTTCTGACGTAACTGAAAACAAATTTCCAAATTTACATAATATTCTGCTTTTGTACGATGGATTATATGTATACATTTCTACGCAAACCGACACACGTATGCGCACACACATACTCACACACACACACACACACACACACACACACACACACACACACACACACACACACACACACACACACACACACAC
>NC_068981.1:157681147-157685033 GCF_001194135.2 Octopus bimaculoides
GAGAGAGAGAGAGAGAGAGAGAGAGAGAGAGAGAGAGAGAGAGAGACAAAATCCTTCAAATCACGATCCGCCAAAGAAAAGTCATATTAAATCATATTGTCGTTTATATTCCTAAAAGGTGTGGATGGTTCCGACTAAAATGCCTTTCCTCATAAGTCTGCCTGGACAAGAGTGGCAGTGTTAAACAACAACAACGATAACAACAAATTTTTTAGTACTTATGCACTAGATCTGTGAAAAACATTGTATGCATTATCGTATTTATTTAAACACACCTTTTTGACTTGCTTTATCTTCAATATATTGCTAACGTATAATTAACTTTGACGACCAAACAGCGCCCGTTCGCACTGGAAATTCATTTCAGAAAAACGTTTCAGAGAGAAAGAAAGCAAGAGAATAAATATTAAGAAGTCAGTGAGAGAAACAATAGACAGAGAAAGACAGAAAGTGATGATTATTATGTTAAAATGGTGGCCATTAATAAAGCGAGTAGTAATCATGTTACTTGTGGCATGAAAGAATCAGTCAACCATACAAAATACAAATAACATATATTCCATTATTTCTATGTTGACTTGTTACACCTAGCTTTGCGTTTGTTTCTTTCACTTTGTATTCTGTTTAATCTCGTATTTCGTTGGCATGTCTATGTATATGTATGCATTCGCGTGTCTTTATTTTTGTTGAGATGTATGTGCTTTTTATCTATATTTCGTTTATAAATTAAAATACACATATATACGCACATAACATATACAGGCATGCACCCACCATATGCATAAAAAAACCGGTCATAGACTTCAAAGTAAACTGTTTCATTCATTTGAGTGTTTGTGAGATCTCCTCAGTCTTCAATTTTCTCAACCCTGTTATTTTCATAATTTATTATGTTGGCTAAGAATATGTCTATATAATGTGTATAATTTGAAGGTCCTAACCCCAGCATTGACAGTAGGGTCTTATATTTCAAGTAAGATACACATTATTATGCACACATACTGCAAGCTTACAGATATACACTGGACTATAAAATTTATATGTAATAAACATATGCATGATAGTATGTTTGTAATTATGTATGTGTATATGAATGTATCTATCTATATAGCTAATTGGATATCGTGCTTGGCGTAGATTTCTTTGCATCAAATTCTGTCAAGCAATTTTGATGTACAATGTCAGTACATAAATCTCCAGATCTACATAAAGGTAATTGTTCCTTACCTAAGGGAAGTTAGTCAGATTTGCACTGTTAAGATCTGAAGGAGATGCGTCTTACCCTCTTCTTTAAGAGAAATAGTTTCCTATGCTATGTCAGTTTTACTACTGAGACAGTTGCTTGTTATGTCAACGCTTGTCCTTTTTTATCCTTAGTTTATATTTAATATTGTTGTGCTTTGCTTAGCGATACATACATACATACATACATACATACATACATACATACATACATACATACCTTAACATCAACACAAGGTATATTGGTGGAACATCCTCATAAAAACATTCACCAAATGAAAAACATAAGAGGCCGTATTTTGTTGTTTAGGATAGACAAGAAAATTATATGTACCGTCATAGGGGTCCGTTGCCCTGCTGATGTGAATACCTCTTCTAAAATAAAAACAAAGACAAAACAAAAGAAGATAACTACGGAAAACTGCTTTGAAACCATTATCTTCTATATCTAGATTATGAGTTCACATTTATATTAATAAGAATTGCTGCACGAGGGTTTCCATTAAAAAATCAACCAATCAAAACACACATTAGATATACAATCTGTAGGCGGAACACTGAAGATATGGATGACTTTACTCAATTTCAAAATGTTACAGTGTTTTTGTCACCTACATTCCAAAAATGGAGTTTTGTATCTTTGTTAGAAAGTAGCTATCTCCTTTTAGGAAGACTTCAAATAATTATAAGTAAAAGAGAATATAAATATATACATATATATACAACATACATTTACACTTACATACATATATGCATGAAGAGATACTCCCAAGTATAACCATTTTTTTATGCTCTCTTCCTTTTTACACAAACTATGGTATGCTCATGAAAGCGAAAACGTTTGAGGCATGCACCCCAATGGAAAGTTCAACAATCCCATCCCCCAGTTTCCAACGGCGCATCAACGGAATACGCAGCTACGTGGTTGACCGGAGAATCGTGACAACTCCAACTTATTTTAGTTTTTTTCTTTAAGCTCTCACAACTAAAGAAGATATGGAAGTAGTAACACTATTTTTTTTTCGTAAATATGCGTCTATTACGATTACTACAAAGAAAAATCCATCTACTGTTAGTGGTTTCAAGAAGTTCGAGTCTTGAGTTGCACTTGAAGTGTAGAAAAAAAGACAGGGCGCAAAAAGTACGCACGCGAAGAAAAGAAATGTGAAAAATTGTCACATTTCATATCTGAGTATCCTTCTCTCATATGCATTTATACACACGCGCACGCACACGCACACACACACACACACACACACACACACACACACACATGTATATATATATATATATATATATATATATATATATATATATACATATATATAGGGGTTATGAGCGATAGTGGTGTTAATTAGACCCAGAGGTTTCAGGTAATGTTCAGTAAGTGCTATGGATAGACCATAGTTAAGCTCCAGGTTCGGAGATTATGCGAATAAGGGGTCCAACGTAGGTCATATATCAACGTATGAGACCTATTTATAAATGTTCTATATTATACACAGCCTTGTTTTTTTTTTATCTCATTACGAAAAGTAAATCCTTATATATATATCCTAACCCCAGCATTGACAGTAGGATCTTATATTTCAAGTAAGATACACATTATTATGCACACATACTGCAAGCTTACAGATATACACTGGACTATAAAATTTATATGTAATAAACATATGCATGATAGTATGTTTGTAATTATGTATGTGTATATGAATGTATCTATCTATATAGCTAGTTGGATATCGGAAAGGACCACTCCGTCGGTTACGACGACGAGGGTCCCAGCTGATTCGATCAATGGAACAGCCTGCTCGTGAAATTAACGTGCAAGTGGTTGAGCACTTAACCCTTAACGCAGTTCTCAAGGAGATTCAGCGTGATACAGTGTGTGATAAGACTGACCCTTGGAAATACAGGTATTACTCATTTTTGCCAGCTGAGTGGACTAGAGTAACGTGAAATAAAGTGTCTTTCTCAAGAAGCACAAGAAAAACACACAACAGAGTGCCAGTGGCTGTCCTTTGAAAAGTTTTGCTTTCCATCCTGTTTAATGTCCACAAATCACCTTCGGTGGGATGAAGAGTTTAGTCACCGACATCACAGCAGTGCAACGAATGGTACTGAGTTACATGATACCTGTAGTGCACACGGGCTGGGGAGGGGCTTTGGGTGTGTGTGGGGTGTAAATGCCTTGTGAACAAAATTCGTAGACGGAAACTGTGTGGAAGTTCACTCTGTGTGTGTATGTGTGTGTATCTTTTGTGTGTGTATGTGTGTGTGTCCCTCCATATCGCTTAACAACTGGTGTTCCTTTGTTTACATTCCAGTAACTTAGCAAATCGACAAAAGACACCAACAGAACAAATATCATACTTAAATGAAGATAAGTACTGTGATCGATTTGTTCGACTAAATGTTTTCAGAGAGATAATCTAGCATGGGTGCAGTCCAATGGCTGAAACGAGTAAAAGGATAAAAGGAGATACATGTGGTAAATAGCTTGCTTACCAACGACATGGTTCCGGGTTCAGTCCCACTGCGTGGCACCTTGGGCAAGTGTTGTCTGCTATAGCCACGGGCCGACCAAAGCCTTATGAGTGGATTTTGTAGGCGAAAACTGAAAGAAGCCTGTCGTATATATATA
>NC_068981.1:157685180-157687952 GCF_001194135.2 Octopus bimaculoides
TGTGTGTGTGTGTGTGTGTGTTTGTGTGTGTGTTTGTCCCCCAACATCGCTTGACAACCGGTGCTGGTGTGTTTACGTCCCCGTAACTTAGCGGTTCGGCAAAAGAGACCGATAGAGTAAGTACTACGCTTACAAAGAATAAGTCCTGGGGTCGACTTGCTCGACTAAAGGTAGTGCTCCAGCACGGCCAAAGTCAAATGACTGAAACAAGTAAAAGAGTAAAAGAGAGTATATGTACACACGCACACCCACACACACACACATGCGCATGTATTTACACACATGATTACATGAATACAAATAAGCACACATACACGAATACGTACATATGTTCAATCATACATATACATGTGTAATACATAGTTATAAAAACATCTATGCTTCTATTACATGCCCGCGCGTCTGCGCACTCACAGGCGTAAACAAATATTTAACAGCACAAACAGGTTTTTACAATATACGACAAACCTAAAGAATTCTTTTGTTGTTTTCTATTAGTGTATTACTGTATAGCTTTAGTAAGTGCTTAATCATTTAGTGAGGCTTGTTTCTTTAGAAGTTATATAAAAGCCGACATTTGAGATGACAGTATACTAAATAATTGGCCATAAAAAATAATTTAAGGTATATTACAGCAGTAATATTCACAACATTTTCGTATGTTAAACGTTCTGACTTCTCGCTTAGTATTTTACATACAGTTCATCCTCCAGAACATACCTTTCAATAGTTGTCGACTAGAGATTACAATAATTGCGGTACCGTGCTGTATTCAGCATCGTCAGAGCGAAACAGCGTTCATAATACTAAGGAAAGCCTGGGTTCTTATGGTTTTTACTGTGGCACACTTTTTCTTCCATTCTCTAGGCAGCCATCGCATTGTAAAGATTACAATCTTGCAGTCATTAACCTTATTGAGGATTCCTTCTTAGCTTTCAGCTTTGATTTTTCTGTCTGTCTGTCTGTCTCTCTGTCTGTCCGTCTCTGTCTCTCTGTCTCTCTGTTTGTCTCTCTCTCTCTCTCTCTCTCTCTGTAAAGTATTTCGTAATTTTCTCTCCGATTAACATCATTGCTCTGCTATTCATTCTAAGTGTAACATCAACCAATTCCACCTCAAAAGAGTTTCTAATAGAAGCTCAAAAACCTACACACACAAATATATATTCGTAAAGAAGCAAGCTAGAAGACCCTTTTGTTTTTTGATCTTCCTTTTATTAAAATAAAACATTGATATAAATTTTTTAAACTGAATTTTATTCCCGCTTTTATACACGAGTATATATACACTTATATAATGCCCCACTTTCGCATATATACACAGACCTAAAATAATATATCACAAAATACCGACCTTTGTTACAGAATTGAAGAAATATGTATAAACATATAGTCCACAAATTCTACCTCCACAAAACACAAAGGTTAAAATTTCTACCTATGTAACAAATTGCTTATAGAACAATGAACCCCTGGAAAGAAACAATCAGACCAACAACTATTAGCCCTACCCACATCATCTTGTGAACATCAAAGCACAAGACAATTTTCTATATTTAGAACACTATGATATACCAGAGTAATAACCTTACAAATACAAACAGGATATACCCTAAATAATAACAAGTAAAGTCCTTGACCAACCAAAACATATCACCTTCCTGTACATTTGTTAACTATTACAAAATTCTATTACAAAAATGTTAACATACCCAGTTACTAAGTTTTTAAATACTGGACTAAACTTTAAATCTTTGACCTTTACATTGTCAAAGCAAAGAATTAAACCCAATAAAACTAAAAATAACCAAAACAACTGGCACATTTTAGACCTACCTACATAATCCTTTTCCTGAACCACTAAAAAGCATTTCTATCATCTGACGCGGACACACCTAATCAGAAACACCTGTTTACAAAGTAAATTCTAAATAATAATAATACAGCCACAGATCTAATCAATAAAAGTTTCTCATAACAACTCTCTACCACAACCCACCCTACTCCAGCGAGTAATGGTTTCTTAATGGTCTGCCACTCGTTTTTGAAAATTAACTGACCAATAGTAGCCTCTTATTGTCCAGACCAGTCCTATTTCGGACCCGGGGTTGTTTCAGGTATACTGCCTACTTGTAAAATACATACGAAATCAATAAATAGTAAATTATAGGCAACTGTTATCATTTAGTTCTATAACTACCAGTATTTCTTATTACACTTCTTACTTTTTTATTCTATTTCTTGACTTACCGAATGGCTCATGTAGTTAATATATATTTAACCCCCCCCCCCGTATACAGGAATGTAACACCAAATATTATAACTACCCACTGATTACTTACAATGATATCTATTTTTATTATTATTGAGCTGGTTAACCGGAGAATCACGCTAACGGAAACAGCTGTAAGTTGAGATTCTGTCTTTTTGTAATTAATTGATAAATGATAATTTATATAATAATAATATAATGATATAATAATATAATAATATAAAAATATAATAATAATAATAATAATAATAATAATAAATGATAATTGATGTAAATCAATTGCTATTCATCAATTGCTATTCATCAATTGTATCTTCATTTTCTGCTTTCCTTGAATATTGATACACTTTAGTTTAATTTGGTCATTACCTATCATTTATGAGCATTAATACCAATGCTCATTATTAAATATAGGTAATATACCAGTGGATTCATTGGATACAAGTATCCCATAGACGGTTTTTGTAACCTCTAACTTAACTCACCTATATATATATATATAT
>NC_068981.1:157688038-157691684 GCF_001194135.2 Octopus bimaculoides
ACATACATATACACATCTGCTTTTAAATTATATATACCTTGCTATTCATGGTTGTCTTTCTTAACATTTATTGAATTTCTATTGCGAATTGAAACCATTCGTGGAAGCTTATCTCTTTGCTATACAATGTTCGCCTGCTTTATGTACTGTACAATGTTGAGTAACCATGTCGTTACTGAGATCAGAACGATGTACAGCTAAGTTTATGACTAAATGATGTATCAAGACATAGATGTCAAAACCAGTCATGTTGTTGCGTTTTTGTTGTTGTTATTGTTGTTGATGTTGTTGTTGTTGTTCCCACAGTCATACGTTATGGTACTGTAAAAACTAAAAAAAGGTGATGTGTTCAGATGTAGCAATGTATATCAGTCTGATTGTTATTCGATTTGAAACTATTACATTTCAGTAGTTGTGTTCAATTGTATTGCAGTCTGGAAAATGTAATTGCATCATATTTCAACAAACTTAACGATTATCGAAATAATGATTATCGGATTAAACTGCCAAACTACTCTAGATTTTCCAGTATTTTGACACATATATGAAATTCGTCTGGCATTCCATATAAACAGAGCCAGACTCTTAGTACTGGTTTGCCTTTAGATGTGGACTTAGACATTCAAAACTAAAAGACGCAAACACGCAAACAAGACAACCACACAATATCTTTATCTGTATATTCTTTCTTTCATTCTTCTGAATCAGCTAGTCATTCTTTCACACAGTCGTTCAATCACATTTTCCTCCTCTCCTTTTATCTGTGAGTGACTGTGTACGCATACCTACATACACACATGCAGAAATACACAAACATTTATGCATATATATATATATATATATATATATATATATATATATATATATATACACATACATAAATATGTATATATATATATATGTTTATATATTCAATAATAGGATGAATTCTTTTACAAGAATTTATCAGGTATACATATATACACACGAGGGAGTGCTGAAAAGTTCCTGGCCTTAAGGGTATCGCGAAAGGTGGTTAGAGGCCTAACCTTTCGAGTTCTTTTACTAACTAGTTAGGAAAATCTCTATAAAAGATCAAAGCAGTATTTGTAGTGAGGAGTAGTGTTTAACCTAAAGACGGGTGTTCCCTAGGAACCAGCAACATTGGTGTCTTAATCTTAGAAGGACACCTCCTCCAGCTGGTTATTCAGTGAATTCTGCATTCTCTATATATTGCAAGCGGAGAGAGAAAGCCCTACTATTTTAGCCCCAAGACCACCGTACGGTTTCGGCCTCTGTATAGTTTTACACTCACAAAAACACACACACACGCACACACACACGTGCATATATATATATATATATATATATATATATATATATATATATATATATATATATATATATATAGGCGCAAAGATGGGTGTATGGTAAGAAGATTGCTCCTCAACCACATGGTTTCGGGTCCAGTCCCATGTGCGTAGCATCTTGGAGAAGTGTTTTCTATTATAGCTCCGGGCCGACCAAAGACTCGCAAGTGAATTTGGTACACGGAAACTGAAAAATTCCTATCGTAAATATATATATATATATATATATATATATATCATCCACATTTATGATCTCTGTATCTGTGTTTGACTCCACTATTGCTTAACAACTGGTGTTGATTAATTTCCGGTCCTGTAACTTAGCTGTTCGGCAAATATAAGTGACAGGATGAGTATCATGCTTTAAAAAATAAGTGCTGGAGTCGATTCCTCCGATTAAATATCTTCAAGGCGGGTCTCAAATGACTATAACAAGTTAAAGGTCGCTGCGTGTGTGCGCGCGTGTTTGCAAGAAAAGGAACAGTTAATACATTTCTTAGAGCATAAAAATTAGACACTTTGTGATCGCTGGACTTGCTAAAAATAGCATCCCATCAAATTGCAATTTATCGTGCTAGAAAAGAAGGACAAATTTGGCAATGTAACTATGAGTGCAGTTTGCCAATGAAAACATTTTATGGTCATGGATAGAACTTTTCTGGAGTATTGATTGAAACACTAAACACGAAAACACCAGAACACAATATGCTGAGCTAATGAAAAAAAGTTGTAGGATACAGTTAGAAAATTTTCAGGTACCAAAAATGGTCTGAACTCAAGTTTGATAATCTATAAGAATAAATAACTAATTGGCAAAGTATTTGGAATGTAGAACGAAATGTCCAGTTCACATTCCAACTCGGTCAACTTCGTCCTTCACCTTTTCGGTGTTTATAAAATATTGTGCCAACGAAGTGGGGTGGACTGACATTTTGAGATATTTGTGTGGTTCACTGTACTTGAGTTTATAAATGGTAGACTTAAACTATCGATCGGCTTAACAAAACCACACGATCATTGGGCAACCTAAACAGAGTTCACTCACTTTCAAGCATTTAATCCAATACTCTGGTTATGACGAAGGACGTCCCATTAAATTCAGACATACTGTCATGTCTCATTTCTTTATTTATATGATGGCAATGTGTGTTTTGCTTGAAATTTGACTGTATATTGCTCAGGTCACGCTCCATTATTGGTTTATGAATATCAGTTGTTGCTGTTGTGTTAACCACTGGTTAAATCTGATGGAGCAGATCTCGACCCAATGACATTCCATCAGCAACCAGCTCATATGTTTCCTATGTACAGAAAACCTAGAGTCACATTATCCAACATGGCATTGTCTGAGAGAGAGGCGTGTGATTTGAGGGGTATTTTGCGATCACGAGAAGGCTCACTCGTTGGTTTATAAAGCTTCGAAGTGTTTATCAGTCATTTGATTTTACAGAAGACGCTTGCAGTCAACACATTTCTAGGTCTGACTGGTGAAAGAAACCGAAACATTTTCAAATATTTTTCACTCCCACCTGTGTTCCGTCCAAAACATAACCTATAGAATTAGTTTAAAAGTTGCTGGGTTCGGTGTTCTCATTGTATTTTATTCAATGAGTGACAATGTGTTTATTTCGGTTGCGTTCGTTATCTTTAACAGGCGAGCTTAAATTGTACATGTAGAGGTGACCTTTAACTTTAATATAATAATTGTTTGTAGTTAAAAAATTTATGCTTATTGTTATTAACTCGAATCAGGTTGGTTTATACACATTGTTTACAGTCGTAGAATTTGCGCAATTCAAGATGTACACACACATACACACACACACACACACACACACACACACACACACACACACACACACACACACACACATAAATTCAAAATTTAAATACGTTATGATTATCTTTAAAAAAAATAATAATAAAGGGGCCAGCAAACATAATCCAAAGAGGCAAAACATATATTAAAATTCAGGGTACAATATGCACCTGTTTGCTAGAAAGAAGAGTTAAAACTCTCCAAAGCCACGCATCTCTCACTATATGTAAACACGCACGGAGAATGTAGCAAATATACTAAGAAAAACGTGGAGGCGCAATGGCCCAGTGGTTAGGGCAACGGACTCGCGGTCATAAGATCGTGGTTTCGATTCCCAGACCGGGCGTTGTGAGTGCTTATTGAGCGAAAACATCTAAAGCTCCACGAGGCTCCGGCAGGGGATGGTGGCGAACCCTGCTGCACTCTTTCACCACAACTTTCTCTCACTCTTACTTCCTGTTTCTGTTGTGCCTGTAAT
>NC_068981.1:157692168-157693175 GCF_001194135.2 Octopus bimaculoides
ATATATATATATATATATACACTAACTTAAAAGCCGCCCGATAGGGCTCTTGACTGGACCTTGGGCCCAACAATGACACTTCATGCATTGAGTATATATTAAATTTTATTAAAATTGAATAATATTTTTCAAATAATTAACAGTTTTCTTCAATGATTGCAAAACTGCATGATAAACAATTTTTTTGTCTTCCCATTCGCATGTTTCCATTTCCAACCCTTGAGCAACCAACTGGCTGTGAGAAAAACAGGGTTCCATTAGATGAAGCCCTCTTACTTTCAATGATTGTCCTTGGGGCTTATTCACTGACATTGCATAACTCACTCTCACTGAAAATTGAAGACTTTTGAACTCAAAAGGGAGATCTGGAGGAATTAAGACTCTTTCCTCAATTCCTGGACCAGTAAGGGTCTCTGCTCCCAAGAGATGAGGAAGCATCTTCTTGACAATCAACTTTGTTCCATTGCAATGCTTTGGAGGATCCAAATTTCTCAATAGCAGAACTGGCACAGGAGGATTCAATGAGATCAGGAACTCTATTGGATAATTTACTGACTGCCTTTTTCCAACTACAGTGTCAATGGACAACGTTCTGTGTGGAGGGCGTATGCGCGTGTAAGCATGTCTGCGTATGTATTTATGTGTGTGTGCTTTGTTGCTATTCGTCTGACACAGTTCAGTTGTGACTGAGCAGCTTTATGATAACGAAAGTGGTCCAACCACGACAAACCCATCCTTTTTTTTATTTTATACATAGTGCATCAAGTACTACATTATACAATTTGTGCTTCCATTAAAAAAAAAACCGCCATAGCATGTAATTTGAAAATGATTTGGCAACTATTGCCAAAATGACGACATGACGAGGTGTCACGAACAGGCTTTCTTGGATGACGTGACGAATTTGTGCATGTATATACGCCGGACTCTGTTTGCAGTTATGCGTGTGCAAGTTTATCTCGCTGTGTGTGTGTGTGTGTGTGTGTGTGTGTGTGTGTGTGTGTGTG
>NC_068981.1:157699830-157708030 GCF_001194135.2 Octopus bimaculoides
AACAGAAAAGACGGGAAAGAACGAGATACTGCAGCAGCCTCGGTTTCAGAGGACCTCAGCTCTTCCATGCCCTGCCAAAACATTTGAGAGACATGCAAGACATGGATACGGAGGTCTTCAAGACAAAACTTGACACTTTCCTCTCCACGGTACCAGACGAACCAATGGCTCGTAATGAGACGCAGTTTAGGGCAGCTATGTCAAATTCTCTTATACACCAGATGTGCCATCAAAACTCTTGATTGCACCATGTCAGGTGGGGGAGAAGAGCCATGCGAGGAACGTGAAAATCACGGTGGTGCACCAGCATGACCGCAGCCACTTGGCTGAAACACATAAATAAATAAATAAATACATATATATATATACATACATATATATTATATATGTATACATATATATGTACGTATGTATCTATCTATATATATGTTTATATACAAATGTTATATATATATATATGTATATATATATATATATATATATATATATATATGTTATAAACCGGTCTTTTGCCACTGTTGTATCTCTCTTTTGACGACGGTTGTCGCACTGACAGATATTGTTATATTCCGAAGTCGTCGATGAGATGTTTCTATCTGGCTCTGTACAACCCTCAGTTGTACAGTGTTATTATCTTCTAAAAGTTGGATAGTTATCATGTCCACTCAATATCACAGTATAATTTACTATATCAGCAAAGACACGACTATCAACATAGTCTACACATACTCTCCTAATCTACGTACTCTCCTATTTATAGTGACCTCTCATATCATTCGTCACGTGGTTAGGGGTGTACCATTATTACTAATTCCCTATAACAACTTCCCTGTGAAGATTTTCTTAGGAAACATCATTTTATTAAGCAATTATATTTTTATTCATCCCACTTGCCTTTTTGAGGGTTTTTTTTTTTCGTTTTCAGTAAGAATTCACACTTCACCTCCACACCAAAGGGAAGCCACTTAAATTTACTGTAAGCCATGGTGTGTGTTAAAAATTAACAAATGCAAGAATTTGCGACTAACAAATCGTTCACCCTTGTTGAAAAATTTGTACAAACTCTTCGATTGTCATTCTTTTTTTTCATGTAAACCGTCGGTGTTGCCAGTCTGTGTGATCATTCTTTTTAATTATAATCAAAACTTTCCCGTCTTTCCTGTTCTTTGCTAACCTGGTCTATTGCTGCAAACATTACATTTCTTTTTGTCCTACATACAAGTGTTTCGTGTTCTACTGCAAGTTTTTGTTTCAGTCCTTCGACCTCATTTGAACCTTCAACCGAGGCGACTGTATCTTTACACAAAACACTTATGGGTGTATCCCATTAATTAAATAGTTGTATCCACTCTGTGCCAAATAAATTAAGTGAATATTTTAATACATATATCTTAGCCCTTTTCGTTTGACTTCGAAATGTTACGTTATATACCCATTCACCGATGAAATATAATCTTTTCCCCGTAACACCATGTGCTACCTTTTTTTTAGAGTTAATTAATTTCGATTTACCGATTTGTTTCCATGCTTGTTTTCGTTTATAATGGTTATGTTAATAACTGTGTCGAACTTCAATTTTACACTTGTATTTTTAATTTTCACATGTACGAATTTTCTGTTCGTTGCATTACCTTTTTGTTTCGATGACAAACTATTTATTTTTCCTTTTGTTCTGACATTTTATCATTTTCGTTCTACAGAACACCTTAATATACTCTATATTACCACAACGAAAATAGCTTTTTTAAATGAACAATTTTTCCTTAGGTGCATACGATCACATGCAAAACATGGGTTTAGATCCTGATGTTTGTCGTGTTTTTTTCAGAAAACATATCTCTGTTCAGACTATTCCACACTGACTTTACGTGGGAAACAGTCTTTACGTTCAATTTACTCTGTGTCGTGTCTTAATTTAAGTATCCTTTCACATTCTTCAGGTTCTTCTTGCGGGGTTACATCCTAGTTTTGCTACAGCTTTCCAAGAATTCTAGCTCTGACTTCTATGTCCTTTTCGGCAGTTAGTCCAGTTGTAAAAATCAGGCATTTCAACATATCTGGAGTTAATTTATCCAGCTTAAACTGTTCGCATTCTCGGTTTACTCTATCAGCATATGTGATAAAGTATTCGTTATTGTTTTTCTCTATGTTCAAAACTTCAAACGTGTATTGAACTATAAGCTTTTTTTACTGAAAATTTTGCACAATATATCAATTGTGCCATTAAAGTTTACGTCCGAAGGTTTACTTGGGAGTACAAAATTACTGTATCGTTCATGTTCTGTTGGTGCTAGTTTTCTCAAGATTAAGCTAGTTTTCATCTCGTCATCCCAACCGTTACATTTATTTTGGAAGATTTGCTCATATCTTCTGTAGTATGCTTCGAAGGCAACGTATTTGCTTCGTCAAGTTCGTATTTGAATTCAGTCATTAAATTCGTGACATAGTCTGGCTGGAACACTTTTTTTCTGGCTTTTCTGACGACTTGTGTAATTTCAGCATCTGTTGTTGCTGTTGCTTCTGTTGTTTCTCTTGCAGTTGTACCTGCTGTTGTTGTTACTGTTTTTGCAATTCGAGGAAGCCTGCCAATAAATTTTCCATACTTTTACGAATTTTCGAAAAGTTCGTACAACAAAGACTGTGAGTTTATTAACTTCTTGGAGATTCTATTAACTCCCCATAAATTAGTTTATCCCCGTCACCACTGTTATAAAGTGATCTTTTGCCACTGTTGTATCTGTCTTTTGAAGACAGTTGTCGCTCTGGCAGATATTGTTATATTCCGAAGTCTTCGATAGAATGTTTCTATCTGGCACTGTACGACCCCCAGTCGTGTAGTGTTATTACCTTCAAAAGGTTTGATCGTTATAACGTCCGTTCATCAGCACAGACACAACTATCAACACAGTCTACACATACTCTCCTATTTATAGTGACTAACTTGTACCACTTGTTATGTGCGAGGGATGTACCATTATTCCTAATTCCCTACAACAATATATATATATATATATACGCGTGATTACACACACAAAAAACACACAAACAAATACGCGCATATATACATACATACATACATATTTATGCACACTAAGGCACTTATACAATACAATTTGATGATGATGAAAATGATGAGTGCGACGACAGCGGTGATGATGATTCTTAGGTATATACATCGTTATAACGTAGTTGCAATACAACATATACATGCAGGCATTTTAAGCATGTAGGCATTTTAAGCAGTATACATTTTTAAAGAATATAAAGTGTATATATATATATAATATATGTAGTTATTTTATGTTTTTCGAAAATATAAACGAACGTTCAATATAACTTTTTTTTGCAAGTTGTAAAATGTTTTGTATCTTAATTTATGTGAGTTAAACTGAGCGAATAACCCATGAATTTGTGCCTTTATTCGATCGGTTGAGCGTTATATTTGTTCGTCACAGTAAAGAATTTTTACTCTTAAACGCAACAGTCTTTTTTTTTTTCTTTCTTCAGGTGAAAACGGTTTTACGCTAATTTCCGGGTACTGGATCCAAATCTAGCGTGTCAAGTTTAGTCGCTAATCAGCATAGCGAACAAATGTGAAATTTTGCAGTTATTGCATTTGCAAAAACTACCGATGGTTTTCTTCGCTAAAACATTTCCTCTGCAGCAGGACTGTATAAGTGATTAGGCTGCAGTAGTGCGACGAAAATTTTTGCATCTCATAGAATAAGTGATAAATGAATTTAACGGATTTTTTTTGTGGTTTATAAATTGCTAAAACCTCAACTTCAGTTGATTTATCCGACTTTATGTCGGTCTCAGCGAACTTATTTGAAAGCATAAAAAGATGATAAACACACCTAAAAACCAACACTGTGCTGGAGAATCAACTAAAATACATGCGGAATTATTTAAAGACTATTTATTAAAACAAATATAAACAAATACATTTTTTAATTAGCTTTCTTTCGTGTTACGTCGTTTTTCGAGTTAAGTCGCATGTCTTAGAACCAATAAGTTGAGGTATGCTTGTATACATGTAAAAAAAAAAAAAAACGCCTCTACAGATGATTGAAATAATTCATTACAAACATATAACATAAGATAAACATTATGAAGCGAGCGAGTCATGTTTCACGAATTTATAGTATTTACTTGATATGTCAGTTTATACAGGATGATAAAATAGATAAAATAACTGCCTGTCATGGCTCACAACTACTGCTGGGAATTCTTTGCGTGTTAAGAGTTAATCTTATACTTTCAGCTACATTCTCCTCTTGTATCTAACTACCGTGTTACTACCAGACAAGAACTCTCCCAACCGCGGCAAATGTATACGCTCTGACTCGTGACAGTTTTATATGCAGATGATGTGTGCTCTTAATTTCAGAAGGAAACTGGGCCCGTCTTCTCTAAAGAGTGGTCAAGAATTTACCGCAGGGACTATGAAACGTACCGCCAGGAGAATCTCGCCGTCGTGTTTTTAGCACAACAATAGTGTAGGAAGAATGTGCTTACATTCTTATTTAATTCACAGAGAGACTTTATAATATTTTAATTTATAGACGTTCTCCTTATTTACACCGTGTTGTGCAATCACACACACACACACACTTTCTCGCACATACATTCTCTCTCATATACGCACACACACGCACGCCACACGCACGCACATACTGTTATGACTCGGTATATATTGTGTATATTACATATATGTGCGTGCGTGCATGTGTGTGTGTATGGGCATGTGTGTGTGGGCGTGTGTGTATTGGCGCGTGTGTGTGTGTGTGTGTGTGTGTTGATGTATGTGAGGGGGGTCGAGTGCTTGTGTTTGTTATTTTCTTGGTTTTCGTTTATGCTGTTTCACTGGAGGCGCGCACATTCACTCATTCACAGAGATAGTGATCAATAGAATAATTATGCTCCGTTGCAATGGTGATCACGGTTTTATTACTGATGCTCCTAAGATATTGCTATAATCAGCATGTCACTCCATCAAATATTTACCGTCAACAGATGACAGAATACATCATTTCCTGTAATGTGAAAACCAGTGGGAGGAAGCTGAATTTTAAATTAGAACGCACGTAGAGGTTAGATAAAACAAAAGACGGGATTGTCGTTGCTGGTATGCTTCAACAATTACAATAATTTATTTTGTTTATCTTAACCGAGTCAACCTTTTGTGCTACGCGAAATCATTCGTTTTGGATTAACGTCAGCTATTGATTTTAGCATTAATGCGCTGTGCATATCAGAGTGTAAAATTACTTAGACTAAAGAACAAGTCTGGGTCTTTGTGTATTATTCTTTTTTCTCTTGGAACAGACTTCATTTCAAGAAGAGATATGAATCCCTTCACATCAAGAGAGGTATGAAACCGTACACGCCCTTCATTGAGCCACCTATATTGCCTCAGCGAAGTGTAGTTTTTACCTCAGTTGGTCTAATTATCCGGTGCTTGGAAACCACTGGCAACGCTGCCGATGTTAGATATAGAGGGTACTAAACAAAAATACTTGCTATCTTTGTTCAGCTATCTATGGACCAACATGGCAGAAGTAAGAAGCTTGTGGTTCTGTTGTTCCAGCTCATATCAGAAATTTATTTTTGCATACGAATTGTCACCCTTCTTTTGGTTTGATCAAACCCTGTCCCAAAATATTTACTTCCTCCCTATCTAGATATATTCTCAATTAATGAAAGGTTTCATACTCGCCATGTTAATATTCACTGCACTACTTAGTGAACTAAGTTTAACATAGTGTAAGCACAAATTCATCAATAATTATTTCAGTTGTATCACCGATGTTACGAGGAGGTTATAAATGTAACATCCTTTCGTTCAGAGGTGGCTACTGTTTATCATATTCAATGTGTTACACTTTCAATGTTCTATACTGAGTAACGTATCTAGTTACTTTCCATTTGTTTAATCCTCGTAAAATAAAAAAAATGGATACGGGATACACATATCAATTAATGCATATAATTAATTATTACCTCAAACACACATCTCCATTTAATGTTACAATCATTGATAGTTCTTGAGATTATCTATATAAAGGTACATTAAAGTGTTAACCAGGGCTTAACTCGCTTTTCTTTTTACTTTTAGAACTTCATCTCTTTTATTGGTTTCAGCTTTTCAGTTACAGTTGCGGTCATATTGGAGCATGTTACAGTATTGATGCTCATAATTACATTGTAAATATGATTTATGTTATTCGAATTATTTCTTCCTTACTGTTACCAAAGATATTGGCTTATGCTGGCAAGACACGCAGGAACTATAATTTAGCGGAAAGGGAAATTCAAAATGCTATTTTCATTTCATTGCTGATGAAATTAACAGTTTAAGCTAAATTATGTGTTTTTGGTCATGGACTGAAATTGGGCCTGCTAGTAACTTATATCTTGTTATATCACTACATGCTTTTCCTAAGTTGAATCTGATCTAAAATGATATATCATATAAACATACTAGCTAATATTTACTGCTAGAGTATCATATAATTGCGTGTTCTTCATACCTTTCATGAAATAGTGAAGTTGAATGGCTATAAGCAATACACTATATAACTAAACAAAGAACAAGCTAACGAAGAAAGTTCTAGACATAGCGGCTAAATTTCCTTTAAATTACACCCTACAATCTTTAAAAAGAAGGCCAGTCCATGTTGTGACTATGAAAAAGACGTAATCATTACCAATAAGGCTATGAAAATATCAATGTTACTATTGCTTTTGATTTTAAGATTGCTTATTCAGAGCTGACTTGGAGCTAAACAGAAGTAACAACTGCTTTACAATTTGTATTAGATTATTGTACAGGCTTGATTTGTAGTTAAGAAATTGCTTCGCAAATATGTAGTATTGGGTGCAATCCAACCTCAGTATCTAGGGCAAGTTTCACTTTTTGTAGCCTCGACTCTACCAAATTTCGTAGACAGGGGCTCCGTAGTAGTCAGTCGCAGACTGAGACTTTGTGGCTAGTTTAACATGTCTTTAACGGACTCCACTCTAAAGCAAGCATTCAAAAGAGGCCTCTAGTTTGAAGATAAATTCTTCTCAGCAATGCAAAGCCTTTGGAAAGGTCATTGGTGCTGGCCTTTTTTCTCTTACTACAGCATAAAAAATCAACTCTATTCATCTACGAATAATAAATCATATTGACTTTAGGGCTGGGCAAAAAGGCGTATGGTTTTTATGTCACTTTCAATATAACGAACTGAAAGGTATTGGCGCCAATCGGCTTTGTGGAAAGGTATCTCTAATGCAAGGCGTCTCCCATATTTCGAATGCATTCATAATGGAAGGCTGCAGCTCAGGGTGTGTCTTGAAATACAACGACAAAAACGTGAGAAATTGAAATTTTCCAGCTCATTTGATGTTACATAATAGTGTATGGAGGACACAAAAAGAAAACACAAAAGATTTTAGACGGTAGTTTATGTTTCTGTAATATAACATGTTATACATTTATGTAAAAATAACTTTTTACAAAGCTTAGAAATTTTTTTTTACATAAACTGTAAACGTGTAGCAAAATGCAACCAGGCGTATTAAGCGCATAAATATAGGAAATCTAAACTACGATAAAGACGTTTAGGTCTTACTCAGACATGTAACCTTTTATTATATAAAAATATACAATGATAGTCTGAGTAGATTATAACAAATAATTTCAGTTAAATTTCTTATTTATAATATGGTATTTGCTACACACATTATCTGAAGAAGAGACCTCGGTGAAATTGTATCCCACTTTATTTTATTTTAGGCGACAATTTGAAAATTGTTTACTTTTGATAGTTACACTAGGGACGCATAAATTAGTGTTGGAAACAACAAAAGTACTTATATATTTGATATATTTGATCATCATTGCAGTAGTTCCCAAAGCCGGAGTTCCAGTCTTTCTATGAACGGATCTAGTTCAAAACGGGGGCACCAGTTTTCATTTATGTTTTATGTAGTGTTTTTGGTACCGAAAGACTTTCAAACTTCGTATACTTATCTATTTTGTGTTATAGAACAGAAAAAAAATGTTTGTATTCGAAGTTATTTCATGTAAAAAATTGTCTTATTTCGATAATTTCAACCAATCACTGACAAGTATTCAGCTGTTTACAGTTACTCCTTTGGCAGTTTAAGCGGTTCTTTTGGCAGTTTAAGCGGTGTAAAGCGTATTTAATCT
>NC_068981.1:157708110-157715203 GCF_001194135.2 Octopus bimaculoides
TAACCCTTCCTTCAAAAACCAGGCCTTGTGCCTATAATAGAAAGGTTTATTAGCTACTGCCAATATGCTTCAGCCATTTTTTGACAAGGAAATAATAATTTTATCACCACCAGAATCGTTTGTTTACGTAGTCAGCACTTACTGTATTCGGCTGAATGGAAGTCAGTCATTGGTTGAAATTACAGAAATACAACAACTTTAACATGAAATAAGTTGCAATATAATAATTTTTCTTAAGAAGACTAAGAGAAAAAGATGTTTTATATGACACATTCTACCAGTGTCCCAAGTTTCAAAGTGTTTCGTTAAGAAAATACTGGCGCCCCCGTTTTGAACTAGATCCCTATGAACTACTAGAGAGTATATGTATACTATACTAGTGTTATAGGCGAGCCTGTATCATTGTTTCAATCCTCTGCTGTAGTTCTTTCAGCTCAAATGCTTCCTTCAAGAAAGTGTCTCTCAATAAAGCATGAGTATCAAAATTCATCCCCTTCCTATATCTATCTGGAGAAGGCAACGTAAGCCTCTTCACCAATAATGCCTCTGTAAATACATGATCGTATCTTAACCAGACATCAGTTCTACTTACTAACTATAGATGAAAATATCTATTTTAAAATATAACTACTGTCAATTTATTTTATAACAGAAGCTGGTGTTTGTAAGATTCATAAGTAACATAATTGCTGTTAATATATTAATAATAGAAGCTGGTGTTTGTAACATTCTTAAGTAGCATAATTGGTCTTGGCCAACCTGATATAATTATTTATGAACATCTGGACAAGTTGACTTTGTTACCATCTGTTAACACGAATGACACTGGAATATGTGGATGACTTCTGTTAACCCGGTAATATTGTCATTTGCGGTTAACATCTGTCAACTGAGTGATGCTATTGTATATAACTAACATATGGTAATTCTGTTCTGATTAAACTACATTCTGCACACACACACACACACACACACACACACACACACACACACACACACACACACACACACACACACACACACACACACACACACACACACACACACACGCTCACACACACACACGCTCACACACACACACATACACATATATTAAAGTTAGTAGTGAAAGTTGTCATTCATACACATTCATATATCATAAAACTTCTCTTTCAAAGAAACTATCAACTTATAATTCATAAGTATGTGTTTAAAGATAATCCTACTAATCTGATAAGTATTTGCCTTAGAATAGTAATAGGTAAGCAGAATAATAATTGCGACTTGATTTTGCAGCCATTTAACCATTCCTAACGTGTCTGGAAACAATAGATGCCATAGATTATTTAGAAATAATAGGCTGAGGTCTTTTTGGAAAATATAGATCGCAAAAATGCATGATATGCATAGTAAAAACAATATTGATAGTTTTCTTTGTTGAGTTTGTCAGAAGGCTAGGGGCTGTGATCAGGAAGCGAAGGGCTGTGACAACTAGCGAGATACTGTACTGGACCAGACCGGTCCAACCTATAACAGCATGGAGAAAAACGGACGTAAACTGATGATGATGATGATGATGATGGTGGTGGTGGTGGTGGTGGATGGAGTGGTGATAGTGGTAGAATTTGCATAGACTTAGCAACGGAAATACCATAGACGGGAAAAAAAAGAAAAAGAACGAAAAAAGGAACCTGCGATAGATCGGGGCTTGTATTAAAATTTTAAAGTCACATTTTATGTAAAACCATATCGCATTACTGATCCCAATCAGTTGTTTTGTACATTTCTGTGTTTAGCCCCTGTGGGCAATAAAGAAATTGGTATTTCGTCTGCCGTTACGTTCTGAGTTCAAATTCCGCCGAGATCGACTCTGTCTTTCATCCTTTCGGGATCGATAAATTAAGTACCAATTACGTACTGGGCTCGATATAATCGACTTAATCCCTTTATCTGTCCTTGTTTTCCCCCTCTATATTTAGCCCCTTGTGGACAATAAAGAAATAAGAAGGTGATTATTGGTCGTGAGTGAACGTTATTATTGATGCCCTTCATGGTGATCTTGGTGTTTATTCTTCCCACGAAACCAGCTTATTTGACGGTGTGTCACATTGGATTTGGGCTTGTGCTTTAGCTTCAACCTTTATTATAAAGGTCATGCATATAGTATTATATGGCGCCCTGCTTTTCCTTCATATGGTGCCCTTTCTTTTCTTCATATAACGGCCTCCATTACACAATAAAGTTGGTTTCACGTAATGTCTCAGTCCGGGTTGTCTTCAGTTATTCTTTGGATGGAATAAGAAAAACATCCAAGTCATTCGTTAATTCACTTCACTGAGTTTTATATAGATGCAGAAAATGTCAAATCCCACATACATAAATAAAATTCCCTTCGCATTCAGCCGCGAGTTTGAGACTCCTATACGCATGTCGCATGTCACGAAGGGAAGAATGGGCTGAGCTAGACTGATTATCCAACACACATAAGATAAACTTGATATTTTCGGTGGTTCTTATATGCCATAGCGGATTGTGGGATTCAAGTTCAATCGTGGATATATCTAAGAATAATCATTTCCTGAAATTGCTTATTATGCCAATTCGCCATGTAAATCCTACTAAATCCGTAAATTAAGTTCGTCGTTCATCGGCTTCCTTGAAGTAAGATAGCTACGCATGCATTTCATTAGAGAAATGTATATACTATAAAGGCTACTAAAGAATGACTTATCATCATCATCATCATTGTTAAGGCGGCGAACTGTCAGAATCGTTAGCACGCCGGACGAAATGCTTAGCGACATTTCGTCCGTCTTTATGTTCTGAGTTCAAATTCCACCGAGGTCGACTTTACTTTTCATCCTTTCGAGGTCGATAAATTAAGTTCTAGTCAAGCACTGGGGTCGATGTAATCGACTTATCCCTTCCCCACAAATTTCAAGGCCTATAGTAGAAAATATTATTATTATTATTATTATTATTCAGTAGTTTTATTTTTATAACGTGCTTTCACTTCACTACCGAGCGCAGCTCTGTGCGCCTTGGGTATGTGCTGTGGTTTGCTGTGGTGCTCTTATGTTTACTGTATTGAAAGTGTTTTGCGTAGAATGTGTGCAGTACCCAGTAGTGCAATTTTCTGTATGTTATATATATTTGTAAGTCCTGGTGTTTTTGTTATGTATTTGTCTGAATATTTTTTTATTATACCTAAGGCACCTACTATGATAGGAATTGTTTCTGTTTTTAGATTCCACATTCGAGTTATCTCTATTTCCAGGTCTTTGTATTTTGAAAGTTTTTCCATTTCTTTTAGAGAAACGTTGTCATCTGCTGGTATTGATACATCAATTAGAAAGCATTTTTTTTCTTCATGATCTTTGACAACTATATCTGGTCTATTATTATTATTATTATTATTATTATTATTATTATGAGAGCAGTGCATGCCATCAAAGTGACACTGGGATAAAATATAGAATGCTCATTATACTCATCATGACTACCCGTATGGTAAGGGTACACCAGGCAAATGCATCACAACCATATGTGCACGACATGGTGATCTCATATCATAATAAACAGTGCATGACCTTGCAGGTGGGAGCCCAGTTAGAATTTTCTTCAGGTCGAGTAGCCCATTCCGCTTAAAAGGTCCCTGAACGAAACACCCATATTGAACGAAACACTCATGTTTCCAAAGGTAAATTGTCCGCACCCCAAAGAATTCCTCATGTCTATGATGCTCCTCACTACTTCTACTCGTGATCAGAGATGCACATATCGTTGGCCACTAATGGACATGCTGAACTGGTTATGGTCAAACAACTAACAAGCAAATTTGTTGTATCGAGCAGAATATTTGCTGTAGCCCATTTATTGTTATTATTTGGTTTGATTCAGGTTTGGTCTTATTTCTGGTAGAAGTTATGTGGGTAGCGGTGTACTACCTGTAATTTTAGGTATATGCAAGTAGTCGTTCAAGTCCTTAGAACCCTCCTGATAATCCTCACTGTCCCTTACTATAGGAGCTCTACAGGGCATTCTATTCCAATCTCCAGCCATTTGTCTATATCTTTGTTTACTGTTCCCAACGCACCAATTATTATAAGCACGACCTTTACAGTTTTCATACTCCAAATTCTTCATATTTCAAATTTTGAAGGCTTATATTCTTTTTGTTTTTCGTCCTCTTTCTTTACGATCCTGGAATCAAGCCAGCATGATAAGTCGATAAGTATGCAACTTCAGTTTTCCTTATCTATAATTGTATTGCAAAGTATTTACACGTCGCCAGTTATTGTAGTTTCGCCAATTGTTATGACGAAACATTTTTTACACTATAACCGTGTAGTAACAATAAAATACATAATGAAGCAGTTATTTTCACTGGTAGGACAGCCAATTTTACAGAACAGACTTTTGGGGAGGTCCCATAAGTCAAACAACTCCAACCAGTCCGTACTGAACAGATTGATTGCATTTTTTACCACGAAAACTTTTGCTCTACAGGTTTTTCCCTGAAATGTGATATCCCTCCACATTTCCCCTACGAATTACAATCAGGAAAAAAATTTCAAATATTATGTCTAATGTCATTCAGGAGTTGCCAGTGACTGTACAAGATACAAAAGGTAAATTAAATACATCATAAAAACGAAGGAAACCTTTAAAATAAACAAAAGAGAAGCACGAATGCGAACCATTTTTCACTCTGGGACAATGTATTGATATACGCACAAATTATATCAATGCTCAGCGGCATTTCCTCCATCTTAATGTTCTGAGTTCAAATTCAGCCGAGGTCGACCTTGCCGTTCATCCTTTCGGGGTCGATAAATTAAGTAGCAGTGAAACACTGGGGTCGATGTAATCGACTCATCCCCTCCCCCAAAATGGCTGCCCTTGTGGCAAAATTTCAAAAACCACTATTTTTATTATAGATGTTTTCAATCTAGTTTGGATTATTTGCCATCAAATTTGATTGCAAAGAATTCAAATTTGATTGCAAAAAATTCGAATTTGATGGCAAAGAATTCAAATTTGATAGCAAAAAATCCAAACTAGATCGAAAACGTCTATATTAATAAAAGAAATCATCATCATCATTATTTTATTATTATTATTATTATTATTATTATTATTATTATTATTATTATTATTATCATTAGTAGTAGTAGTAGCAGTAGTCGCGGGAACATTCGCTAGAATTTTAATCGGTACAGCTGTGTTAACACCTGGATAGAAATCACTAACATTCAGCCAATTTTTCCAAATGCTATTCAATGCGATTAAACAAATCCATTAATATGAACTAAATGAGTAGCCTTTTAGTAGTCGATTGATCTGATGGAAATAACAGCTAAATCTCCCTCAAAATACTTCACTGTATTTGATAATGTAGTCCAAGATTCTTTGTACCTTAAAAACAAGAAAGGATGAGTACAGCTGAAATACCTTTGATCATTTAACTGCTCCAAGAAGGCTGACTGGGGCTAAACAACAAAACCAACAAAAGATAATTTGATAATTAATTCTGGATATATAGTATATCATCATATGTAAAATATTGCTTAAAGAAATTGTAAAATTGAATCTATTGCTTATATATATAAATAAGATAAGTTTCTTATTGGTAGACATAGACTGTTTTATCAACATCGAAATCGAAACGTAATTAATAGACTTGTGTTTACAATTTTCACCAATTCTGTTTGAAACGATAAAATCTTGTTTCTTTTAATAAACACGGTTTATGATTTATTGAATACAAAGTTTTAATTGCGGAAATAGAAGTTCTAAAAGTTAGCTTACGTTTAGTTAATTGCATATTTACGTTCTTATTAATTAATTTAGAAGATGTCAGTAAATGAGATGTTAAATATTGTGTTTCCAGCTTGAAATTAATGATGCCGCCACACCATATACAGTCTTGTTAACTGGAACAGTTGTTAGCTATTAAAAACATGGAAAAGTTAAATTTGTTATTTACATACCGAGATACTGCCACAGATGTCATTTCCTCAAACTCAACAACATGTTTAAAATGAAGACAACATGCTCTAAGTTATAATTTCGGATACTTTACAATAGCGCCTTTAATATTGGCTAAATATTAATTATTATTAATATATTCCATGTGTTGAACACCTCCTACCTCTCTCTTGAAATTGCTGGCATTGCACCAAAATTCGAAGCCAATATATTCAATATCGTTTTTAAAATTACTACTTCCAAAGTCATTAATATAGCTGTTCTCTAATTATGATACTTGTTTAATGTAGCAGCCAGATATCTTCCAACAAATTTTGTACTGACGTAAAAATAAGATCATACTTTGTAAATCTTAAGTATTAGGACGATATCCAATAATAAAGATAGAATGACTTGGAATTGAGAAGGAAAAATAAAACGATCAATCTACTACTTGTGCGTTAGAAATAATCTTACATAATTCCGATTGAAACAATCCAGCAACAACAGCACTGTCTGTTGGAGATATATCATCACTACAAATAGAGTTGAGTGTGTAATTTCTCTATATTTTCTCAAGAATATTGAGTAGAATCTTATTTCATGGATAATTTCCTATGAGGATATAGATACAAATATTGGAAATTGTAAAGTGACAGCGATACTCTAACCTCGGATTTCTGTCATTTGATACAGTATTTCGATATGGATTTGCTTACATAAAAGTTGTATTGAATATAGTATCATAATATGAATATGAGATCAAAGTGTAGCATGATGAATGTGATACTTTAAAGTATCGCAAATAACATTATAATACAGACAATATATTATGGTAGTGTAATAGAAAATACCATAGTTGCTGATATAGTGACACATGGATAGAATGAAGAGTACTGTAATAACGATATGCTTATTTAAAATAAGCAAGACAATAAAATAAACATAGGCGAATGCGTGACTGTGTGGTAAGAAGATTGCTTCCCAACCACATGGCTCCGGGTTCAGTCCCACTGCGTGGCACCTTGGGCAAATGTCATTTACTATAGCCACGGGCCGACCAAAACCTTGTAAGTGGATTTGGTAGACGGAAACTGAAAGAAGCCCGTCGTGTATATATATATATATATATATATATATATAT
>NC_068981.1:157715437-157722816 GCF_001194135.2 Octopus bimaculoides
ATAATATAAATAATATATATATGCACATATACATACATATATGTACATACTTACATATATATGTATATACGTATGCATATATGGGTACAGGACGTCATAAAATGTAAACAACATGAAATACAAAATACGAAAACATAGAATACGAACTTTCTTTGCGAACAACGAAAGAAACAAATGAAAAACAAGACAAGTAACACAAATAACGACCCTTCATCACTTGTCAGCTGTTTATCTACTCCACATTTCGGTGTTTGTCACCTACCATCGACTGATAACCGATGTTGGTGTGTTTACGTCCCCGTAACTTAGCGGTTTGGCAAAAGCGACCGATAGAATAAGTATCAAGCTTACAAAGAATAAGTCCTGGGATCGATTTGTTCAACTAAAGGCGGTGCTCCAGCATGGCCGCAGTGAAATGACTGAAAGAAGTAAAAGAATACGGACATGGTACTGAAAGAGAATATATATCGGATTACATGGATTGGTTAATAACAGGCACTAATGCGAAGAAACGGTCATTTTTTTATGTTGCTGCTACAGTGTGTAGGACAAATAACTGTCACCTCTAAACTAATGCTTACAGTTAACAAGAAGACAGCACTAATAAAAAAATTGAATTAAAACCAAAATTCTATTTTTATTTTTAAGAAAGAAAAAATAGCCCTTTTCTCTTCTTTTAGACGTGATCAGAAATATGAAACGAAATAAAACACCATTTTCCTGACTTCCTCACTGGTTTAGACATTAAATATCTTATTAATGGTAGCTTTAAGATAACTTAACCGACAGGTTTACAAGTAACATACACACAAGATATATCACTGTTCTACATACGCTCGCTCACCATCTGGCAAGATGAGAACTTTTGACATGCATAACTTAAGATTAAGTGTTCAAGTGTTCGCGTGTTTTATAATAATTTTATTTTACTTTTGCATGCATTTTAATCATTGCTGGTTTATGGGTGAAGTTACATAAAGTTACAAGAGTATTTCCTTTCATCTAATGTTCTCAAAAGAGATTATATTTTGAATGGGACAGGGTTAATTCTAACATCTAACATTTCCGTTTGCAACAGAACTAATGGTTGCTATGATGTTTCTGAGAACATCGATCACACATGACAACCTTGTGTTAGGAGAGTGGACGGGTAGTAACTACATATTATTGATCGTTGCCGTGGGAATCGATAGTATTGTTATTGTTGCTGAAGTTGTTCAGTGTTCCCATTTTTGCGAGCGTTTCTCTACCTCTCTTATATATATCTCTCATACCCTACATAACCAGTGTGGCTGCTACATTACATTGTAATCTTTACCAAATAACTACACGTAAGGTGCACCCATTCAAAGCAACTGAAACTAAACAAAACTTAACACTTGTTTAGTTTAATATATTTTTTTGTTGATTAGATAAATGCAAACTGCCCGTCTTGTAAGTTTTTACTGAAGTACGTTTCACCTAGTTTTCTAGCTCTGGCCATTTTGTCGTTATTTTAGGTTAGTCGTTATTCTAGAACTTTAAATTCAAATAAACTGAGCTCAGTTGATAAACAAAATGTTTACTCTAAGAAGGAAAGATAGCTTGCAAAATTAATTCAACTAATTGGAAAGATGTGTTGTCGCAACAAGTTTTCTCTGACTGGATCAAGAAGCACTTTCGTTACTATGTAAATCTCAATTTGTGTTTTAAATATAGTTCTTGTTAAAGTTATGTGTTTGTAAATCTCAGTTTTTAAGTTCATGCCAATATTGTTTCTATCGTTTTTTTTTATGTTTCATATTAATGAATTTAAATGTGGTGTTCTCGAGTAATTCAGCCACAAAGTTTCCTATTTTATAACATCATAGCCTTTCCACCAACATTTCAATATTAGTATAGAGATGGAGTTCTGGTTTCGGTTCTGAATTAACTGACATTCTTCTCACCTACAGTTTCTGGTGTACTGAAAGTGTACGAGGTGTTATTTTCAAAAACGCGTTGGCTATTTCATATAATTCTCTGTATCAACTTGGATTTTACTGCCAGTTTCTGCAATTCCGAATTTTGTATCAGGAAGGTGGTGAGCTGGCAGAGAAGTATTTTCTTCCGGCTTTTTACACACTGAGCTAAAATCTCGCTGAGGACCACTTTGACTTTCATCCTTTCGGAGTCAATAAAATAAAGTACCAGTCAAGTACATGGGTCAATATCGACTTGTTCCCTTCCCTGAAAATTGCTGACCCTGTGCCATAAATAGAAACAATTATTTTCTAGTATGGAATATATTCAAATTTTTTCTAAACATTTTCATGTCTTTAGATCTTTTGCATCGGTGAGGCAAAAGTTCATTGTTTGCTACAGTAGAAAAGAATGCAACATGTTAACGACTTATCTAACCTCAGACAGGAGGCCTGATCCAACTAGTAATAACTTGAAATCTCCGCTAGAAACCTCAAAGAACTAAGATGTGGTTTTAAATCGAACGATGGGTCAATTAATCCTCCCCATAAGAATGGGTACAACCCAACAATACAGCTTGAATGTACTCACTTGCACACAACGCCTGGATGAAACCGAGTCATGGTTGAAGACACTTGCCAACAGATTGATTGGTGGAGTCGGAAACCACGTCACAGTGAAGTGAGATTATTAACCACGCAGTCATGTTCTGTTGTATTGTTCTTTGTTACTATTATTGTATTATAATAACATATTTTGAAGATTGATGTGAAATTTACCTAAGGAAATTGCTTTAAAATTATTATTTAGGCCGTGTGCTAATTTCCATCATCTCTTTGAATATCGTCGCCATTATTTACAGGGAGAAAAAGAGGGGCACGTCGGGCAAAATATGGCATTTCCTCCGACGCTTTATGTTTTGAGTTCAAATTCCGCAGAGATAGATTTTGCTGCTCATCTTTTCGGGGTCGATAAAATAAGTACCAGTAGAATATCGGGTTTGATGTAATCGACTTGCATCCCACTCTACTAAATTTTCTGGCCTTGTGTCAAAGTTTGAAAGTGTTATTTACAGAGACTTTATAGTATTTTTAGTCTTTCACTGCTTTTAGTCGCGGAACTCTGACCATAGTAGCGCAACTTTTCAATAGTATCGATTATTTCACCCTAGTCATTCACTGATAGTAAATTTATCGACTTAAAAAGATGAAAAGTATAATCATACTCGGTAGGATTTGAACTCTCTTCACAATTTATATTTTTTACAGATGGCTAAATTGCATATCATACAACAATTACTTTCCTTTTCATGCAGTCAATATTTATGTGCTCTAGTATAGTCATTACCACATGCACTATAATCTTTTAAGCCTTACTATGGCTTTTCTATTTATAACATCTGGTATATTATCGGAATATCCTCAGTATATTCTGAAATATATATATGTCGTACGGAATTTTTATGCCCATGATTTTCCATAGATTTTGTATTTAAATGTTGCCCTAAAGCCTTTCTACGTTTCACAGTAGCCTTTCAAAGTTGGACTATAACCTTCCTATACTGCACAATGCCTTTTCTATTTGTACATGGGATATAGTTTCGAAATATCCTCAGTATGTGTCTTATGAAATTTTTACAAGCATGCTTGTTTGAATATTCCGTAGTTTTCTTTTAATAGTAAAGCTGGTATGTTCTCTATCTTATATATATATATATATTACTGAAACGTTTCTGCCTCTATCAGGTCACTGACAACTTCCGCTTTCTTTTTACATATGCACCACATTTTGTAACCTTTGTGCATCAGGTCCAAAGTATACATTCCTATATCTAATTCAGGATGAACAAGAAGTTATTTTTTCCTTTGGTTCTGTTTTCCATGTTTATTTCTGGAAGACATGTATTGTATGGGTGTTTCGTTCTGAGTACGTTACGAGTAGTTTTGTATATGTACACACTTGTTTATATGAGGCATAAAGATTTCAATGTATAACATCTGCATAAGGTACATGTATACTAGTGAAAGCTTAATGAAGTCTAAGAATAATACATGTATCACTAAAACAAGGATTTTTTTCTTATGTAGAGTCTTATTTTTGCATCTTCTTTTGCCAGTTTAACATGATGTATCTGACTGTTTGCACCAAGCAGAGAGATAACAGACGACGTCAATCAGACTTTATCATCATCATCATCATCATCATCATCAACATCCTCATCATCATCATCATCATCATCATCATCATCACCATACTCTGAATTCTAGCGCGTCGTTTCCTTTGCTTCTAAAATCTAGCATTATCTTTTAATAAGAATGGCAGAATCAATAGCTCATCGACCAAATTTCTTCACAGTAATTAGTTATAAAACTTTACATTCTGAGTTGAAATCCCACGCATGTCATTTTTTGCCATTCAAGATTCCGGATTGATAAGATAAAATATTAATGAACAACTAGGGACTATATTATCGAATATAACCTGACACCTAATTTCCATTATTGAGCCTACATTCAACACTATTCCTTCTTTAATATGTCTGTCAGGTAGAAGGCGGCGAGCTGGCAGAAACGTTAGTACGCCGGGCGAAATGCTTAGCGGTATTTCGTCTGCCGTTACGTTCTGAGTTCAAATTCCGCCGAGGTCGACTTTGCCTTTCATCCTTTCGGGGTCGATAAATTAAGTACCAGTTACGCACTGGGGTCGATGTAATCGACTTAATCCCTTTGTCTGTCCTTGTTTGTCCCCTCTGTGTGTAGCCCTTTGTGGGTAGTAAAGAAATAGGTATTTCGTCTGCCGTTACGTTCTGAGTTCAATTCCGCCGAGGTCGACTTTGCCTTTCATCCTTTCGGGGTCGATTAAATAAGTACCAGTTACGTACTGGGGTCAATGTAATCGACTTAACCCTTTTGTCTGTCCTTGTTTGTCCCCTCTATGTTTAGCCCCTAGTGGGCAATAAAGAAATAAGAAACGTTAGCACGCCGGGCGAAATACTCAGTGGTATTTCACCTGTCTTTATTCTCTGAGTTCAAATTCTGCCAAGGTCGACTTTGCCTTTCATCCATTCGGGGCCGATAAATTAAGTACCAGTTGCGTACCATCAACTGAATGTTACTACTACTACTACTACTACTACCATTTAATGATAATAATTAGAAGAAGAAGAGCAGCAACAAAGCATCATGATAAAACGATAGCACGAGAAGCCCTTACATGGCAAATATTGGGATAAGCTAAACAGTGATAAAAATAAGACTAATGAATAACAATAATAATAATAATCCTTTCTACAATAGGCACAAGGCTTGAAATGTGTGGGGAGGTGGTAAATCGATCAATTTATCGACCCTGAAAGGATGAAAGGCAAAGTCGACCTCGGCGGAATTTGAACTCAGAACGTAAAGACGGGTGAAATATATATATATATATATATATATAAAACATTACACACAAAAATACATATACACATGTATATGAATACCAATTACGCATGCACATACTCACACACACACGGTGGGCTACCACATGTGTGTGTGTGTGTGTGTGCGTGTGATTGCGTTTACGTGTTTTTCACCAAATAATATTGACACATTTTTAAAAAATGGTGTTTCAAAATCTACGTCATTTCCAGTGTTAGACACTCTCTTAGCACAGTCACCATGAGAATTACCATAAACCAGTGAGTAACTCGTTCGAAACCGGTAACTAAATGTTCCATATTGACATATTTGCTACACCAAAGAAATGAGTAAATAGATAAAATATTTGTGGGCGCAAGGAGAGATCAGCTTTAAAGAAACACTTAGAGAGATAGAAATAGAGAGAGAGAGAGAGAGAGAGAGAGAGAGAGAGAGAGAGAGAGAGAGAGAGAGAGAGAGAGAGAGAGAAAGAGAGAGAGAGAGAAAACGACAGAGAAGCAGAGAAAGAGACAGTGAGAGAGAAAGAGACAGAATCAGGAAAATTGTTGGAGTTTAAGGACCTTTCTGTCTCTTCTATGTCGCTCGATATATTTTGAATGAAATGCATTTGAATAAGAAACATTTGATATTATTCGCAGAAGTTCAGCTTACAATGTTTGCAATCTTTTTCTGAACAAATTAAAGCTAAATAAAGCGTTTCTTTACAGTTCAGTTAATCCCCCAGCGTATTATTTCGAAAGGGAACATCAAGGAAAACATTTTACTCGTTAATTGAAATCAACGAGCGTTTGTAATTAGAAAATAGAAATTTACTGTTTATTGATGTTATTTTTTTTTAATTAACTATTTGATTAAATTTTAATTTCTTTTGGTTACGTTTTGTTTCCATCTTCATAATAATTTCTCCATAAATCTTCTTTGACATGCACGGTGTCACGAGAGAATTGACGCCAATAAGAATGTTGCAGCCCCTTAATACTTTTACTACTACTACTACTACTACTACCACTATTGCTGCTGCTGCTGCAAATAATTATTATGGCATTTAATTTAGACACAAGGGTAGAAATTTTGAAGAGCAGTTTAGTAGATAACATTTGAGTGGTATTTCATTTTATCTTCCCCGGATAAATGAAAAGCAACATTGCTTTCGCTTGCATTTGAACTCTAAACGTAAAGAAATACTACTCAAAGGATTCTGCTAACCCATCGCCCATTTGCAAAACAGAACAATAGAAATAATAATAACGATTTCAAATTTTGCCACATGGTACTTATTGTATCGGCCCCGAAAGGATAAAAGACAAAGTTGACCTCGGCAGAATTTGAACTGAGAATGTAGCGACGGGCGAAATACTACTAAGCATTTCGTCCAGCGTGCTAACAATTCTGTCAGCTCACTGCCTTAATAATAATAATAATAACAATAATAATAATAATAATAATCGTTTCTAACACACAGCTACATAGTTCTTGGCCAATTATTTTAATTTTATCGAACTGAATTTGAACTCAGAATGTTAAGTGACATACTTGAGCATTATATATTGGTTTGAAATGTTTGTACAAGACCAGGAATTTTAGAGGGAAGAGCTAAGTATATTAAATCAACCAGTACTCAACTGGTACTTATTTCATCAACCTCAAAAAGAAAAGATGACCGCGGCAGAATTTGAACTCAGAGTGTAAAGACCGACGAAATGCCCCTAAGCATTTCACCCAACGTGCTAACGATTCTGCCAGCTTGCCACATTCTCTAAGCATTATATATTGCCGACAATCTACAGTGTCTGTCATTCAATAGAATTGTTTCTCTGTCTCTGTCTCTTTGTGTGTGTGTGTGTCTGTCTGTCTGTCTCTCTCTCTCTCTCTCTATCTCTCTCTCTCTCTCTCTCTCTCTCTCTCTCTCTCTCTATCAATCTGTACACACACACAGACACACACATACATACACACACGAGTGGGTGCTGAAAAGTTCCTGGTTTTGGGTAAAACAAAATATAGGAGGAACAGTTAATT
>NC_068981.1:157724483-157726837 GCF_001194135.2 Octopus bimaculoides
AAAATATTCTCAGTTTTAGAAAGACGCGTCTCTCTCTCCCTCTCTCCCGTCTCTTCTCTTTCCCGTCTCTCTAACTCTCTCTCCTTTCTCCCTGTCTATTCCTTTCTCTCTCTTTCTCTTTGTTCCTTTGTCTATCGCTTATATCTTGCCTCTCCGATGCACTTATCACTTTCTCTTTTTTCTTCCTTTCTCTCTCTCTCTCTCTCTCTCTCTCACACACACACACACACGCACGCGCGCACACACACACACATACACACACTTTATCTGACAAGAAACATATTGTGACTTATTTTACCTATCTCTTCAGAAAGATCACATACATACTGTTGGACTCAGAACTGTTTCTATCAAAAGCAGTGTAGTTATTGTCTGTAGATGCGTGTGTCTCCCACGCTATAACATCTCATCCATAGTGTGGCTCTGACTCTCTGTCTCAGTGTTTGAGATAACAGCGTCGACTGCAACGACGGAGACACCAACGACGGTGGCAACAACAACAACTACAACAACAATAAGCGTTACGACAATAATCTGACACGAAGGATATCATCATCATCATCATCATCATCATCATCATCATCATCATCATCATCACTCCACCACCAACATTATCACGTCCCCAACCATCATATCATTATTATTTACTAAAACGGTTTGAAAAAACAGTGGTGAGTGGAGGTAATTTCGTGTGAAAAATCAACATAGGTATGAGCTGAAAAAGAAAATTATGAAATATAAAAATACATACATACATACATACATAAATACATACATACATACATGCATGCATCTAGACATGAAAATATATACATAAAAACGCATCCATAAAACAAACATACAAATCTGCGCATACACTAACACCAAATACTGCACACACACATATGCACAAATACCTAGATGATGTTGATAAAAGTTCCAATGAAGGAGCCTTGAATCTATGTTAGAGTCCGGCTCTTTCTCTATTGACAATAAATACAGAAATGAAACTGATTGATAACATACATACATACATACATACATACATACATACATACATACATACATACATACATAAATAGGACAAAGAAATAAGAACCCACAATATGGTAGAAGTCATAGCCATTTATGATAATAGGAAATACTGGTGGAATGTCCTAGTGAAGACCCCAATGATATATAAGTACAACACGCCTGGTATAATGATTTGGGATAGAGAATCGAAATTGTGCACAGTTGTGGAAATTAGCCGCCCAGCGGATGTTAACATAAAGCTGAACCGCGCATAACAAAGGCATTGTAAAATACCTTGAATGTATGTTCATCATAAGCATCTCTAAATCTTCTGATACTGCTCCCAAGGACCAAACTACAATTAGCACTATCTTCATCTTCTTTATTCTCCATAGCCAGGCTTTTCGTACTTAAGAGGGTTGTATTTAATTATCATCATCATCATCATCATCATTATTATTATTATTATTTCTCTTTATCACAGGTTTTGTTTGAGCTCCTGGAGTCTTCCATGTGTACAGTACCACATAATCCATTCTTTTCAGCTATCGGACACTTTCCTGATTATTCTAGCCGTGTCAAGGAAGCAAACCTTTTGTAGCAGTTCTACTGGGCACTCTATTCCAATTTCCTTTATATTCTTCTTGTTGCCCTCTGATACTGTCTCAAAGGAGCCAACAATAATTGGCACTATCTTCCCCTTCTTCATTTTCCAAAGTCGGCTATTTCATACTTAAGATGGTTGTATCTATCTTTTCGCCTTCTTTCTTGACTATTCGTGGGTCAAAGGGGCGTGCAACATCAACTATATAGCATATGTGGTGCACCTTGTCCACCACCACTTAGTCCAATCTGTTATGATCTAGCCCGTTTTCTGTTTGGATTAGGAAATCCCTGAGGATTTTGCTACTCTCAGACTTCGCTGTGGTACTCATACCATGTCCTGCCTCTCTTTAGCCCTAACTTTTTGCACAGTTTCCAATGTAGCACTTTCGCTACCTGGTCGTGTCTCCACAACTTGTAGTAGTTTTGGGCAAGTCTAGAGCATCCGTTCGTGAATTCGGCAATGGTTTCATCCACCCTATTGCAATTGCAGCACAGCAGAGGCACTTATTATTATTATTATTATTGTTCAGTAGTTTTATTTTTATATTTATAACGTGCTTTCACTTCACTACCGAGCGCAGCTCTGTGCGCATTGGGTATGTGCTGTGGTTTGCTGTGGTGCTCTTATGTTTACTGTATTGAAAGTGTTTTGCGTAGAATGTGTGCAGTACCCAGTAGTGCAATTTTCTGTATGTTATATATATTTGTAAGTCCTGCTATTTTTGTTATGTATTTGTCTGAATATTTTTTTATTA
>NC_068981.1:157727948-157730653 GCF_001194135.2 Octopus bimaculoides
TTTGATTTCTAGCATAAAACAGCCTTAGAAACACGCTGGAATGATCAAAATAACATTTTGAATAGAAATAAGCGAGATATTGGGTGATCTCATATGAGATCACTGGGATGATACAGTTGCAATAACCCTAGTGTATCTCAAAATGCAATCTCTAATTTTGGTATTCAAAACTACTTATTCTCTACGGATAAATGAAAAACTATACATAACTTCAAACACTTTATTTTTCAAAGCAAAAGAAGACATACAATACCAAAAAATATACATAAAGCAAAAAAGATATTTTTATTTTCAAAGGGAAAAGTTAGCTATACAAAAATAAGTAATATGAACCAATGCTAAAAATGTTTATCCTTTGTAATTATAAAAATATGAAGAGAAACAATTTACACATATAGTGATTGCACGCTTTGATCAATTTTTTATAGCTACTTTTATCTTCAGCCATGATAAAAAAAGAAACAGGTTATGCATAGAGTGACTGCGTATTTCGAACAATATGTCCTGGGCCAAGCAGTGCATGGCTTAGTCTGGCATCGCCTTTGTTCACTTCGTTTCATTATAATGTCCTTTGCAATCAAAACGAACATCGTGAGGGATTTGTGAAGGCGCTGAACAGCTGCGCTTTTTACCTGGTTGTTGCCTGTTTGTAGAAATGTTCAAATAGGATCGGCAAATTGCTCTTCTAAATAAAAGAAAATCCATTTTGGTGGCTGGCTTTTCATCGTCGCTATTTATCAAGTTATATATGATATGGGCATTCACAACTGCCATGTCCACAATTCGAAAGAAAATAGGCCAATACCACTTTTTAGCTCTGATTGTTGTTGCATATTTGCTGATCCACCAATCATGCTTATCGACACCTCCCATATATGCGTTGTAATTTTTGAACACATGAGGTTGAGAAACTGAAACCTTTGCTTTGCATTCCTTCAGCCAACGTTGCACTTTTTGAAGAGGTTCCACTGTATCATAATTAGTTCCAATAGTGATGCATGTATTATCAAGCCATTTCACGAAAAGAATTTCTTCATTGGTGTCAAATCTAAAGCTGTATGTTCCTCATTTTTGCTTTTCAGTTCTTTTGCTTCCATCAAAGGACATTTCTTTAGCCTGTTCTCGCGCACAGTTCCAGTTGCTTGAGCCGAGTTCGCGAAGATGAACCAGTAACTCATATCCGGTAAATAAGTTATCAAAGAAGACACTATATGATTGTGGTTCTTCCACAACATCTAGCATGTTCAATACAACTTTTGATCCAAGCAGTAAGTCTGCGCGGTTGTCATCAGATGAGCTCTTGCCACAATAAAGATCAAAATTGTAGCAATAACCAGAGACACCCCATAATGCCCAAAACTTGTAGCCAAACCTAATTGGCTTACTCCTAATGAATTGTTTCAGAGCGTGAAGGCCATAATATTTGACTATCATTTCATCAACGGCAAGGTGTTCTTCAAAAATACCAAATTTCATGAATGATTTTTGCGCAGCAGCAATCAGTTTCTTACTTTGAATCCTCTATCATTTTTATTATTTTCGGCTTAATTATTGTCGCAGAAATGTAGAATGCTTTTCATTTCTTGGAATCTTGATCTAGACATTGCATTTTTCACGATTTGTAGGCCCAGATCTTCATCGTTTGACCAGTATTGTGTTTCTGTAGGGAGTTTTTGATAACGGATATTAGTAACACTCCAATGAATAATTTTATGTCGTCTGAGCTTATTGTAGTTGCGGGTCTGTTCTTACATTCTGTAGTATATCTAACACTATCTTTGATCATGAGTTGTACTATTTCTTCAGAAAAAATTTCTTGAAATACTTCAACTGGAGTTGAGCTCTTCAATTGTTCTTCTATGTTCATCAAGTTATTTTCATAAGCCTTACTGCGATCATGAACTTTTGTATATTCCGGTGTCTTACACCGCCATGTTGGTACTGAATTGCATAGTTTTCTTTTTTTCTTTTTTTTTTTTTGAGCTTGCATTGTTTCAAAGCCAATTTCCGGATAATTAGCAACATTTTCTCCTGTTGTATCATCAACAGTAAACACGTTGTGACCCGTCTAATCTGTAATCATTTCCTCCCAGTGATCTCATATGAGATCGGCAACTTTTATAGCCTCCTATTCTCTTTATACTACATGTACTATTGTTTTCAAGTATTCAAATGTTTAATGCATGTACCATCTGGTATTATCTTCTAATTGTAGTTTAGTATGACTTATTTCAATAATTTCATATTGACAGTTCTCCCGAGTCAAATTCTGATAATTTTCAACTTATGTTTCGTTAAATTTACAGTGAAAAATTAGCAAACCTCATTTGAATATCAGAGAAATATACCTAGTAGATATAGCAAAAAGGTTAGATATGTGTAAATATTGAAAGATAATTACGAAATCTGTAATTTTTAAGTGATCTCATGTGAGATCACAGGTAGGTAATGAGTTAAATCTGCCCTAAAGAAGCCAGGAGGTACGTTTGTGTAATGGTAGCACACTTGTTGCAAAAGCTTAGGGATGAGAGAACGCGTCTCACGTGTACGGGAAACCCTAGTATTTTTTCTGTCGAGAGATTATATGATCCAGCATTCGACTATTTTCTTTAGTCAATACTGGTGATCGCTTATAAGCTTTAAAGTTATAAAATATTATCATATACAGAAATGCATATATATATATATATATATATATATAATAT
>NC_068981.1:157730841-157733341 GCF_001194135.2 Octopus bimaculoides
ATATATATATATATATATATACACGTAGGCATACATTCATGTATGCGTGTTTGTGTTTATATACAAATATATTGTGTAATACTTCATTATTTCTTACCACTCCTGTCGTCATTTCTCTCCGTTGTTTACAGATTTCCAGTTCAATAATTTCAGTTTCTTTTTTTTTTTTTTGTCCAACAAACAGTTCTTAATTTTTTTCTTGTTATTGACTTCAAAATTCTTGCCAGCTCATATCCTTCTGTCACACCTTGAATTTCAATGCCCGCAACAATCTTATTCACAAATATCATTTGCCTAGTCCATCCCTGCCTTATTATGCATACAACAATTCAATTGACTTTACTTTTCATTTTTCTCACGTTCTCGATAATCTTCAACATACAGTGATCCAAACACACACCACTTACTATTCAGTAAGTACGGCATGAACGAGTGTACACTATCTATTCTTTCATTAATTCATGCTTATGTGGTGGGGAAAAGGTAACATTAGCCTATTGTCTTGTATTAAAATAAGACATTGTTTTCACTCGCTACCTAAACTCTTCCAAACCCTTACTCTCCCTCATATATTGCGCCGTGCGTCCACTGCCTCGCTGGAACATTTTAACGTTCAATTATATTTTATATAATGCTCCTTTAGTCAGAGCTCCACTAGTTTTATGTCCACAATACCTGGCAGCTCATGTACTTCATTCCTGACCCATCAGAAATTGCTAGGTGGATGGCTGAAACTATCTGTTAAGCAATGACCCTTCACATTCCCTACACAGGAGGAACTTAATGTTTCCTAGGTGGACGAGGTGATTTAAACATAGCTGCGTTACAGCTGTTCCGGGAAAAGACAAAGCCTACAATACCTGGAAGCATTTATTAGCTCCCCCAAGCTGGGTGGCATCCATTTACCAGCGGAACTTTTATAAGACCTCCTATCCAGTATACAAAGGATGCCTTCATGAATCACACGACTCCGAAACTTCCTCGCTTCCAATCGCAGCTGATTCCTCTCGTCACTTGGCAAAGGAATCTACACCGATGTCAAGAAGTCCTACTTTTCTCTTCTAAATACTGATTGTTCTATAAACAGCACCTCATGTAGAAAGCTCCCCACTCTTTTTCGCCGCTCAGTATCCATCTCCGAACTACACACCTTAGCATATATCCTCCAAATCTATCCGTTTTCTCTTTATAAGGCTTTCTACACATATGTCAAATGCGGAAATATATCGACTTGTTTCATACAAACAAAATCCCTTCCGTGACACTCAAACATTGCATGCCAATCTCTCACACACCATGGGGATGTACCTTGACATTCGGAAACGTTTCAATCTGTCCCATTCTAAAGCCAGGAAAGCCATCCAGTTTTTTCTTTATCCTTTTGTCACAGATCTGATATTATATTTTATATGAAAAGGCTCCTGAATGCGTGGATCGACGACCTCACTAGACGTAATATGGTCCTAAAAGAATCAGTAGACATTCAAGCAAAAGGTTGTAGAGGTGGTTTGCAGAAAGGAGAAAGGACAACTTCTGGTGTAAAATCGTTTCTGGCTTGTAAAATCTGAGTTGAAAGGTTAAATATGCATACTCTCTGGGATATTCTCTTATAGGATTTTAGTCGAACAAATTGAATCCAGTACATATTTTTCAGTCAATTACTTATTCTATTGCTGTTCTTTCTCATGTTGAATCGCTAGTTCACTGTATGACGAGAACATAAACACTCTGCCCACTTCACGTTGAATGGTTATAGCATGGACCCTTATAGTCGTTCTTAACAATCTTTACCGTGAGTTAACATGAAAATGTTAAGTTCATAAACACCTCAATTACTACACTATGCAAAGAAAAATGGGACGACGTATTACAAATATCATACAACTTTAGTTAAATACTTTCCTCACGAAGCAGATACTGATGATCCACAGGGCAAAAAATAGGGTGTTACATGCCTCTAGAAGCTTCCAATGCATCTCTCAACACACAGCCGTCATCATTTTTTTGTGATAAGTATGTACTCTTCTACGACATTATTGAAATATTATTTACTACTGCAAGCATATTTCTTCAAATATCCTCATGTACACATTCACGGAACTGTGAATGCTTCAAAATTGTTATTGAAAGGTGGTTGTATTTTTATCATAAAAAAATTCTTCCTGAATGAATTTCAGATACTGCAGTATGTATGTATGTATGTATGTATGTATGTATGTATGTATGTATGTATGTATGTATGTATGTATGCATGCATGTATGTATGTACGTATGAATGTATGTATTATGTATGTATTTTCAGAGCTTTTATTGATTATTTCTTAGACTTTTTTACTAAGCTATGTGTTCTAATGATATTAGGACCCTGTGCATGCTTTTACGTTTAGCTTCTGGTGTTGGAACCTCAGCAGCACCTTCAAGTTCTCTCGACCCTTGACAATGAAAGTTTGGGCAAATTTCAAGAAGCAAGCTATCTCTGTATCACTATACTGCGCTTTTA
>NC_068981.1:157734600-157736267 GCF_001194135.2 Octopus bimaculoides
GTGTATATATATATATATATATATATACACGTACACACACACACACACACACACACACACACACACACACACACACACACATATATATATATAACGAATGAATATAAAATTTATGTTAATGTCTCCAAACGCGCGGAAACAATCAAGTGAAAGCCCTCATATTTAATTCAATGAAGGATGAATGATAAAGTTTTCAAAATATTTGTAAACTTAAGCATATGCGTTTCACTTAACTATAAATTATTCATATGAAAATGTGAGGTAAACTTTTGTTTGTAATGTAGCTTGTTTTAAGGAAAGACCTCGTTGAACCATACTTTTTTTTTTCCTCTGCTGCCAGAAAGAGATCGGCCTGATTTGTTTATTAAGCATTTATTAAGGCCTAATCGAAAATCGGAAGTCGGTTTCTTGTAACTGAACGTAAAGATAATTGTAGTTTATATTCTGTAGTCAACAAGGCAACGATGTAGTTCGCTAATTAAAGAGTCGGATGGAATGAGATCCAATAGCAATTCGAATTTTTGAAAGTATTCATGTGTGTATGTCATTCTTTATGACATTTACATGTGAGTTTCTGAAGTACTGCATTAATCACTAATGGAAACCAATAATATTGTAATTAGAGAATAGCGAACGGCGTTGAGCAAAAGGTAATTTTCCAGCTCACTGAGACCAATTAGAAACTTCAAATTCCACTAGATGCCATCTAATTCTTAAATCCGTTAGAAACCATTCAAGTAACTCACATTCCTAATGCTATTAGGAAATGGATGAACATCATCCCACACCTCACGATCTATATTCTAAAATATAGAGTTGCATGCAGACAAAGAGAAACCAATATTTGTATCTAATATAAATATTTACTGTTATAAAATTACCATTTACTCGACATGTACATATATTAACGGATTGCTTTTCGCCAATATTAAACATTCATATGTAAGTAATAACATAGCATGTGTATGTGTTTTATGTAATTGTATGATTATATATTTCAATGAATATGTTATATGTGTGTACACAACCGAAATTTATTGAGAATAAGGCAACGAGTAAATTCCATATAATTAATATAGGGTGTTTTTCAGATGGCTTTCTCCAAGAAACCCAACTTTAATTCACACTTCTTACTGAAGGTCATATTGGACTAACAGATGGCGCGTTTTAGAGGGTGGTTGAGGACAGAGATGCCTGATTTCAGAAATGGCAAAGCATACTTCAATAAATAGTTTGTTATGCATCACTGGTTTAGTATACTAATTAGATATTGCAACTAACTGGAATTATAAACAAGTTTATAGGTTTTGGGGTGAATAAATTTGCTTGCTAATTCTCAACTGAGAATATGTATTGAGAGAAGAGCATGAGAATATAATTACACTAAAAAACAAATGCATACTCACTGACAGACACATACATTCGCAAACATACGTATATGTCTATGGGTGCATAATGTATTTATGATTACGAAGGGAAGTAGCAGTGTTTGTATATGCATAATGAATGTTTGGATATACAAACACAAGCACAAATACACACATGTTAACACACATCTATCTATCTGCGAGGGTAAGTCAGAAAGTAATGCAATCTTTACTTGCATTACTTTTGGGCTCTCCCTCGTATATATATATATATATATATATATATATATATATATATAT
>NC_068981.1:157736277-157740327 GCF_001194135.2 Octopus bimaculoides
GTGTGTGTGTGTGTGTGTGTGTGTGTGTGTGTGTGTGTGTGTGTGTGTGCGCGTGTACATAAATACATACGCATGCATACGCAAGCGCACACACACATACGCGTAAGCATGCAAGCGCACACGCACACATGGGCACATACACATACACACGCACACACACACACATGCACACACACATATATGAAGCAGATCCAATGTAGTTTTAATGAGTCTTAATCCAAGACAAAAGAACCCTTTTCTTTCTTCCGTTTCAGATTGCTCTGGCTACCATATCATGTCGTTTGGATAAGCATTATATCTCGAGAATGTGCTTTCGCAGTTCGCTGAGAGTTTATATATTTCTCCGGGTTACTGACTTAAATTTTCTTTCGCAGAATTCAGAACAATTCCTTGAAAATGATACGAACATTTTCTTGTGTCATATAAGTTTCAGAAATTTGTAAATGCGTGAATTAATGGGCGTATATTTGTAGATATGTATATGGTTGTACGAGAAGGTGCTGAAAAGTTTCTGGCTTTAAAGGTATCGTGAAAGGTCTGGTTGGAGGCCCAACCTTCCCAGTTCTCTTACAAGGTTTAGAAAACCTGAAGGAACGCTGCAATAAGTGTGTGAATCTGCTGAGGGGAATATGTTGAATAAAATCACAGCTGATCCTTCTGTATTTTCTTTTACTCCAAACCAGGAATTTTTTGGCACCTGCTCATTAATGAGTTTACATAATTATTTAGTATACGAGTGCCTGTGTGATTGGTCTTTATGCATGACATATTCATGCCATATGCACATATGTGATTGCGAGCATTTGTTCATTTTAGAAAACTGAAATGGAGAATCTTTAGAACAATTTACAAATCTTTACGATATTAGAAATCAAGATACGAGTAAGTTTTATTTGTACTCCTCGAAAATTTCCAGTATTTCCAGACTGTACTGTTATATATAGCCGAGTGCACCTATGACTGTTGGTGCAAATGAGAGTCTAGAAACAGGATACAAGAGCTGTAAGTTAAGTATTAGTTCACTATAGATGTCCTCTTTTCCTAAATCCTTAGACGGTGCTACACATATCTGCTGGGCAGCTGTCTTTTGTCAGTTCTGCTATGGTGGCACAAGATTTTGTTTCTATAGGAATATTCATTTCCAAAAGTGCTATTAGAATGAATGTTATACTAGCATTATAAAAATTTAGAGGTGTGGATAAATTTTGCTTGTGGTGTGTCTTTGGTTCAATTACCAGTGCAATCTTTTGTACGAATATCACTGCAAATAGTGTTTGCATCATTGTCATGTGTCACGAAATGTTTAGTATCTTCCAAAAATGTTTAGGGAAAAACTGATTATATATCCTTCACACTGGCATACATTAAACATTTTCTAATGATAAAATGTTTTGAAGGTATCCTTCTCTTTTTTATTAACAAGGAATTTCGTAGTTATCTCCTGTCCCTGAATATAGATATTTTGATATAATGTATCACAGGTCCAGGTGAAGCCAAGCATCATGTCAATACTATTTTCAAACTTGCAAGATATGTATTCATGCATAACCTTCTACTGATAGAAAAAGCATTTCTTTCCCAAATTTTGTGTCAAAGTCCAGCTGTCCTTTGTTTACATGAAACAGTCATGCACTCAAACCAACCTTTTGTGAATCCTTCACCGACACTAAAGATCTTATTTCTTTCTGTTGAGTGTCCATGCATTCAAGAGTTTATCCTTTTAATTCATTTCTCCTTTTACTGTTCAATAGATATTTTCTGATATAACGCCTCCACTCAGAGGTCAATTTAACTCACCTGATTTCTCCATTTCGACAACTCTATGTGCCATAGATCCTGTCAGTATTATTGCTGATATGGTATCAACCACTGGTAACGACTATCACCCTAGTCTTAATGCCCTGGTTTTGCATCCTCTACTTGCAGCATTCTTCCTAAGAGACAAAAGAAAAAGGCAGCCCTATACTTTATTGATCACCAAATCTGCAACCTTATCTTGATCAAACTTCATTCCTGTATCCCATGAGAACTTTGTGACCAGATTAACTGCTTCTTTAGTGTTCCGTATATTATCGCAAAACAGCTTCAGGCTATCAGTAAAAAAACAGGCGTGGGTGACATTAATTTTCTTCTCTTTTGCAGACACTAATATGCGTACTTGGTATTTCCTGAACAAGACTGACATGGAGTTCATTGCCAGTGCAAGCAAACTGTCACCCTGAATAGTTGCGTCCATAACCTATTTCTCCTTGTGATTGTAGTAGTTACTTCAGTTTTCAGTGATAACTATGTGCATCATCATGTGATTCAACCTTTTATTCTATTGATTATAGCAAAGAGAACGTGGTAAATGACTTTAGCAGACATGAGTGAGTAACAAGCGCTAAGCGACATCTTGCTATTTAATATTCTGTCAGTAAACTTTAGGGATGCTGCTTTGTTTCCTTAAGGGTAAATCTATTGGTCACCACACACATTGGTACCTTTATTTATTCTTGTCTGTCTACCAGTCATCATATTATTTGTTTCGTAGTATCATGGAGAAACATGTTTAAGCAATCTACTAAGAGTTGTTGCATAACATTTAAACATACTATGTGCTTGGATTTTATCCACATGATTCTCCGGATTCACAGCCACGAGTATTGTGCAACTGTCGTCTAGTCGGGCACATCGAGATCATCATCATTGTGTATTTGAACAAGTTGAGAGCTTTCTTGTAGAACATAAGTTCCCTATACCAGTATATATCACTTTATTAAACATTACTTCTTTATATGTATGTGTGTGAGCGTGTCTGTCTGTATGTATTCCACATTGATATATGATAGTGTGTATATTCAGCCCAGGAAGCCTAAATGGAGAATATCGAGAACGTTTTATAGATCTTCACTGTATCAGTCAGCGATTGTATTTGGGAAAAGAGAATAAATTTACTTTGTTCTGTTTTTAAATCCCCCTGCAATCCTGAACTTTTATGAAGATATATTGTAAAGTAACTCAATGCTCTTATAACAGTGCGTACAAATGAAAATCTATAAACTGGATATAAGATATTTAGATTTCTCAGATTTCCATAAATGTTCTCCTTTCCCTCAGACATTTTTTGCTTATGGTATGGGTGATATCCTCCACATTTGTATGATACAGTCCACATTTACTATTGAAGGATAAAATCTTAAAGACATACTTAACTCCCTTGTTGGTCGGATATTTATTTAGTAACTAACCCCACTTCCTGGATATCAATGGCTTCGCCTTCTAGGGGAAATGTAATGTATCTATCGCAGGTCCAGGAGATGCTATTTCTGTAAATTTTGCTGATATTCTCTAACTTATGTATCTTTCATCTTTTACTACGGACTTATTTCAGTTTCCGTCTACCAAATCCACTTACAAGGCTTTGGTCACCCCGAGTTTATAGTAGAAGACACTTGTCCAAGGCGCCAGGCAGGACTGAACCCGGAAACAATGTGGTTGAGAAGCAAGCTTCTTACGACACAGCCACGCCTGCACCTATGTATGTAAGATATTTTCATTGGTGTCTTTGTTAGTCATAAGATAAAATAAAAGACGTCTTAAAGCCAATATTATAGATATAATATTTGTGATTTGATAAATCCGGCTTGTAAAGAGCCGAACAATTGCTCCAATAGATTTTCCCAAAGCTCTAACCATTCTGCCTATCGACTGTACCTAATAGTTTGTAATTTAGGCACAAAACCAGCAATTTTAAGAAAAGGAGTTTAGTTGATTCATTATTCTGCGGTACTTAACCGATACTTTATTATATGGACTCTCAAATTATGAAAAACAAAGTTAAACTTGGTGGTATTTGACCTCAAAACATATTAAAAAAATGTTCTCGAACAAATAATTTGAAGTATTTTATCTCTCTACAGAATCTGATGTTCCAACACCCATATACTACTACTACTACTATTACTACTGCTACTGCTGCTGCTACTACTACTACTACTACTACTACTACTACTACTACTACTACTACTACTACTACTATTACCACCACCAAAACTATGACCACTACCA
>NC_068981.1:157740447-157741399 GCF_001194135.2 Octopus bimaculoides
TACTACTACCAATAATAATAATAATAATAATAATAATACAGTAACCATAAGAGCATCACAGCAAACCACAGCACATACCCAAGGCGCACAGAGCTGCGCTCGGTAGTGAAGTGAAAGCACACTATAAAAATAAAACTACTGAACATTAATAATAATAATAATAATAATCCTTTCTACTATAGGTACAAGGGCTGAAATTTTGGGGGAGTGGGTAGTCGATTACATTGACTCCAGTGTTTCACTGGTACTTAGTTTATTAACCCCGAATGGATGACAGTCAAAGTCGACCTCGGTGGGTATTTGAGCACAACTCAGAACGTAAAGGACAGGTGGAATGTCGCTAAACATTTTGCTCGGCATGCTAACGATTCTGCCAGCTCGCCGCCTTTAATAATAATAATAATAATAATAATAATAATAATAATAATAATAATAATAATAATAATAATAATAATGATGAGATATGGTAGAGTTCTTAAAATAAAAAGGAAGATGATGCTTACGTTTTCGAACACCGAGGGAGAAGAAAAAAACAAACAAACTATGCTGGATCATAGATATAGTCTGTCCAGCTGGCAACAAGGTATGCGATAAGGAAGAAAGAAGAGTCGAGAGATATGACAGGTTAGTTAGCTTGGGAAGTTAAGCAGTTGTGATCGATGAAAAAGGTAGCAGCCCTGGGAACAGTGAGCAAAAATCTCGAGAAGTACATGGAACAAATAGGGGCTGCTATAAAGGTGGAGCACTTGCAGAAAACAGTACTGCTTGAAACCGCTCGAATACTCCGGAAGGTGTTCGAAAAATAAGAGGTGTTACCTTAGTTCACTTTTAGTGAACAGCTTACACCGTAGTACATCTCCAGCGTTAGAAGCTGTGCAAAAGGCAATGATAATAATAATAATAATAATAATAATAATAATAATAATAATAATAATAATAATAATAATAATAA
>NC_068981.1:157742306-157743859 GCF_001194135.2 Octopus bimaculoides
TATGGTTTCTTAAACATTCACTTGAACAAAACTGTACAAATCCAAATATATGGTACCCTAGGCATAACACCTACATGAACTTCTAACTTGTTGTCTCTTGAGGTCTCTGGGTGAGACTTGGATCCAACTTGTACAAATGCAAAACAAAAGTCAAACATAAAATAATAATAATAATAATAATAATAATAATAATAATAATAATAATAATAATAATAATAAAAAGCTCATACAGATGAAATTATGGGCAAGGAAGAGCTTAGCCAAAGAGCTGAGTAGAAGAGGCGAAAAGAAGACTCCTTGAAATGAGAATGCATGGACAGTTTGAAAGGAATTACACAAGGCGTGAAGGATAATACAGCATCGTGGGCATGGCTTGAGCGCGGTGATTTGAAGCGTTCCACCGAAAGCCTGATCATTGCTGCACACGACCAGGCTCTCGCTATTCAGTGAAATATAACATCTATAAAACTTCTGACACTCAGAAATGCAGACTCTGTGGAAAGAGTGTGGAAAATGTGACCCAGTTGGTAAGTGGATGTGAGAGCCTTGCGCAAAAATAATACAAGCGCCGCCACGATGAAGTGTGTGTGTGTGTGTATCTTCAATGGCTCTTATGCTGTAAATACCAATATGAAGTAACAGAGAACTGGTATGATCATGTACCAAGTAAAGTTACGCAGGAGGATAAAAAAGTAACGACACTCTGGGACTATGATTTTCCGACGGATCGTGTAATCGAACACCGTCGGCTGGATATTGTCATATTGAATAAGAGAGACAAATGCTGTCAGATCATTGATATAGCCATATCAAATGACATGAATTTTGTAAGAGGTTGAAAAAATCACCAAGTACTCCGAATTGAAAGTGAAAATGCCAAGACTGTATGGAATGCGAGTGGGTAATGTAAAAGTGATACCAGTGGTGATAGGAGAGTTGGACTCAATCCTATTGAAACCTCAAAACTTCTTAAGGCAACTGGAAATCCCGTGCAAGAGGCTCGTCTTCTAGGCTGTAGTGTCCGGCTCGGAATTTCTGAAACCACCGTTGACACTGGCTTACATTTATTGTCTGATCCCCATATACTGCATTAATATTCCTTGCACTTTCCGTTGCGTTGTTGCCTTTATTGAACTCATAAAGCAAAATATGCCGAATATGCTCCTTTGTCACTTCCATTATAGCTTTGAAAAAATAACTTAAAATCGAACTGCAATCTTTAAAACTTGCATTAAGAATAAGAACAGGGTAAAATTACTGCCTGCTTTTATAGCAAGTTGATGCAGGTAGTTTATCCCATCCCCCTCCGACTTTTAGTTCATGCAACTGAAAAAACCGCATCGTTTATGGGATGACCCAAAGCTTACATACATACAAACACACACACGCATATTATACATGCACGCACATGCTTGTATATATAGTCACTCACACAGTCTCACAGATACGCACACACACATACACACACACACACACACACGCACACACACACACACACACATATATATATGTATATATATATATATATATATATGTATGTATATATATATATA
>NC_068981.1:157744627-157746872 GCF_001194135.2 Octopus bimaculoides
AATAGGTGAGCAACGAGAGGAAAAGAGAAAGAGAGGAAAAACGAGGGGGAAAAAGAGATACGTAGTAGTAACAGAGGATATATATGTGTGTGTGTATATATATATATATATATATATATATATATATATATACAGAGAGAGAAAGGGAGAGAGAGAGAGAGAGCAAAATTTAGTTAGGCAGGCAGACAAGCAGACAAACAGGAAGACAGGCAGGCAAGCAGACAGGCAGATAGGCAGACAAATAGATAGATAGATAGATAGATAGATAGATAGATAGATAGATAGATAGATAAGGGTGTATGCTTAAACATCTTGTGAGTCAAAGTGTCACGAAATGTATTAAGAAAACTGGAAATTTGAAACTGGGAAAGGCATTGAGTGAATGCGGAACATCAGAGAATGAATCATTTAGAAGAACTTTAAACTGCAGAAAATACGACTAGCGAAATACAACGCAACTTCATTTCACTGAAATGTCTTTGAAATTTTATACTTTGAAAAAAAAAAAAAAAAAAATAGTAATCAAAATTTGACAGTTGAAATATTCAGGTATTAAATTCACTTGTTGAATTTTGATATACTTGCGGTGTTAATTCAATTACATTTTAAACCTTGAAATATATATCTCTACATAATAATATAAGTATGAGTAATGGTATGTCAGTATGGAGGTAAAATACCATAGTGGATAAGTTATTTAATCTGGTTGGTCTTGGATCGAATCTTCTGCCGACAATTTAGTTCGTTGTCTTTTTTTTTTTAATGCATGTCAGTAATTGATTACATCTGATAGTATATATTCATGTATAATATATAACACTTTGCGAACAATACCGGTTACAGGTTTCCAATATCCAAGGAACACACCAGGCATTAGTTCTTGAAATAGCCAACGGAGCGTGTCACAAAACAAAGTCTAACACAATGCAAGTAAAGTGCCAATAACAGACTTTTCGAAAAACACCTTTGTTTTTTGATTTCCTTAACCATGTTTACGTGTTTTGGTGATGTATAGTATAAATGATTGTAATATTGTCAGACAAAAATGTGCTCAGAACAGTAGATGAACAAATAACGTCCGAAGACTGTCCGAAGACTGTCGACCAGCCTGACCGCTAGATTTCTATCGGGCAATAGCAAGTGATTATAACGTACGATAACAAATGATGTAACCCAGGCAGTTACCTGAGTAGAACGTTCAACTATTGTAGAGCAATAACAGAAACATATTTGAGTAATATATCAAGACCTCAATTTGTGTCTTACGATCTACATATACAAGGTGATATCAGTTTGAAAGACAGCTCCAATTACACATTTAAACTATGAAGGCATGCAACGAACAACTAAAAAGTTTTTCGTATACTTTAAAGTTTTCAGCATGTCTGAACTGTCATCATTTTTTATTGGTGTGGGTCTTCTTGGAAATTTGAAGTTTCATCATGTAATTTTGCTATGAAAATTTTTGAACATCTAACTGTTGAGCATGTTTTATCGCTGTTAAATTTTTCCTGTTCATTCCCTTCATTTTTATTTTTTTATCTTGAAGAATAAAGCAATTATTGAAACTGATAAACTAATAAAAAAATTAAACAAGCACAAAAGTTCATTTAAGATTAACTTTTAGCGTTTAGTGGGTAGCATCTGATAATCTTTGTCTTGCATAATCTGGGGAATGCCTGCGGATGAAGATTACAATTCTGAAAAGACGTTGAATGTAGTTTTCAAACTACACCCTCAGAAGTATATATATATATATATATGTATATATATGTTTCTGTATACACATGTGTGTGTGTGGTACATTTCCTTGGCTATAAATGTGGTCCACTCCCTATAGTCTAAGTTTTCCTCTCCTTGAGGTAGATCCAAATTCTTGTCGATGATGCTTATTGAACACCTATTGTGCAAAAATACCTCACAGCAGCTGTTCTGTCAGCCTCAGACAGTGTGACTATCTTTTCATCGACGGCCAATCCTATTTGGAAAACACTTGATTTTTGAAAATATTACTCCTTCGTATTTGGAATTCGTCGCAATTGCCACCAAGCTACTGTCTTATTCTCTCTGACAGTGAAAATATTTTCAGTAAATGAATATAGTATTCAACATAATCTTATTCTATTCTTCTTTGCTCTTCAGATACATAAAACCTTTTATTCTGAGTTATTTCTCTTACTTCAATAACACACACACACACACACACACACACACACACACACACACACACACACACACACACACA
>NC_068981.1:157747267-157748437 GCF_001194135.2 Octopus bimaculoides
ATATATATATATATATATATATATATACTTATAGTCGTCGAGCATCCACCCCTAGGTTAGCTCCACGATCCGGACATTGAGTGCAAAGACAAGAGAACATTTGTTCCATTGAAGATAACTTCTAGTCTTTCCTCTGGTAGTCTCCCACACCTTCTACAAGGTCATAGGCTCCGCTATTCCACCTAAGCCTTACTGAAAAAAAAAAGAAAACATTTCAGTGATCCTAATCCTTTGGTGCATATTAGCCAAAGTATTCTTCGTGTCTCAAAAAGATTGGGAGCGATTTGAGTTGTATTTGGCTGCTGTTTGTAGCAAATCAAACAACCGCATAGTAGCCTTCCTCGTTGGTTCCGTCGCTGTCGCTGTTGTCGAGGTTAAGCGCCAGTTGTAAGAGTAGTGGGACGAACGAAACAACTGAGATATTTAAACTATCACCAGATTTCCTCTTTAAACTGAATTTTGTTTGTTATTTTAAGAAAATGAATGAAGCGAAGAGACTAAAAGAAACAGACAACAAAAATTAAACACACACTCACATATATATATAGAGAGAGAGACACAAATACATAGACATATATCCACAGGAAACAAACATACAGACCTTGAAAATATAAAAGAAACTAACAAGTAAACAAAACTTACTAACTATAACAGCACCACTAACAACAGAAACAGCAACAAGAACAATAAAAACAACAAATAAAATAAACAACGAGAACAACAAACACTAATAAGAAAGACAAGCAGGAGACTGAAACAAGAAAGCAACGACGTTAAATCGACAATTTCTATAGTTTCTGTGGAATAGATTAGATGCAGAGTTGAACGTTTGGACCGTGTCCTAAATCGGCATTCAAGTATGTTTTTCTCTTTCAATGGAGAGGACGGCCATCTTGTATTATATTTTGCATCTCTTATTCTCATTCATGTCGTTCACAATGATGATGTTGTTCATGTCGTCGACGTCGTAGTCATCGTCGTCGTCGTTGTAGTAGATGATATTGTTGTTTTTTGTTGTAGTAGTTCACGGTGTTGTTATTGATGTAGATTCTTTAAAATTTTCTTGACTTTTGTTTGTCATTTATTTTTCATTATATTCTGTATATATATATATATGCAAACATACATATATGCATGCATATATATATATATATATATATATATATATGT
>NC_068981.1:157751473-157757880 GCF_001194135.2 Octopus bimaculoides
AAAAATCTCGAGAAGTACGTGGAACAAATAGGGGCTGCAATAAGAGTGGAGCACTTGCATAAAACAGCACCGCTCGAATACTCCTGAAGGCGCTCGAAAAATAAGAGGTGTTACCTTAGTTCAATGGTAGTGAACAGCTGACACCGTATTACATCTGCTGCGTTAGAAGCTGTGCAAAAGCAAAGATGATAATAATAATACATATATATACATACATACATATATATATATATATATACACAGACAGACAGACAGACAGACAGAAAGACAGACAGACACACTCACACACACACACACACACACACACACACACACACACACACACACACACACACACACACACACACACACACACACACACACACACACACACATATATAATATGTGTATATATGTTGAGTGTGTATGTATATGTATATATATATATGTTTGAAAGTTACCAGTCAGTAAATGGATGACGGTTTTCCGACCATCTTACTGATCGTTCAGTAGAATTTTACTATTTCACACGTCTCACGTGATGTTATACAGACACACACACACATACACACACTCACACTCACACAGACAAATATATTCATATATACATACATGCATATATGTATATGTATATTGTATATACATTGTTTTTCTTCCAGCAGTGACAACAATCCCTCAACTAAACAGTCAGCGGTTTCAATAACCAAAAATATGCCAACTTCTACTAACTATACCTGTTGTATAACATAGTATATGTAATGCCCCCCACAAGACAGATTATACCGTCGCACACTCATCTAGGAATACTCAGCCTTATAAGAATTCTCTTTTGAATCCAGTGGTCTTACTTAATTTAAGTAAAATAACACAGATGTGTTTTTATTTTATATGCCACGCTGGTGACATATCCTTATAAATCAAAATACACCATTTTAATCGTTTAAATACAATTGGAAGCTAACGAAGTGCAGACAGTAAAGCGCCAGCTAACAAAACATGTATCTAAGCACTTGTAAGAAGAATGACACGCTTTGGCTCGTTTTCAAGATATAATGCAAAATCTGTCAAGTTTTGGAGAGTAAAGCAAGCACGATACGTTAGCAACTGCATTCATTGATCATCCTTGGTAAACACAGCAACGCCATATCATCCAAAGTGGCTGTGGACATGATATCAAGGTCAGTCGTCCATAATAAATCCAGTCAGATTTCAGAGGTTGTCACATTACGTAGTCATTCGACGTTCCGGTTCAGATTGTGTTGTGAATGTTCATAGTCATGTCAGTGTTCATGTGCTGCATGAATACTGGCCGGGCACTTCCTGATGTGGTTCGATAATGTCAAATTCAACCATACTCCACATCTGTACTCAGCCACAAGTACGTGGTTGACTAACAGAGCTTCCATGGCTCAGTAGTTAGAGCGTTGGGCTCACAATCATAAGGTGGTGAGTTCGACTCCCGGACCCAGCTATGTGTTGTGTTCTTGAGCAAGACACTTTATTTCACGTTGCTTCAGTTCACTCCGTTGCGGTGTCTCTGGTACCAAGCTGTATCAGCCTTTGCCTTTCCCTTAGATAAGATCGGTGACAGTTAGTCTTCTATAAACAACCTTACCTGAACTTGTGCCTCGGAGAGTAACTGTCCATGTGCAACCCCATGGTCATTCATGACCTAAGAGGTCTTTACCTTTTAACAGAGCTTACTGAGTAACAGTAATCACTTTGTGGTATCTGACGAAACGCTACGGACATGCCTTTACATATTCTTTAACATTGTTCTTGTCGTGTCGACGCCCCAGGCGAAGAAGTAGGATCTCCAAGACATAAATAGAGGTAGTCTGGCCGTGGTAGGAGTGTTGAGTAGCAGTCGAGTAGCAGTTGTGTAGCGGTTGAGTAGAGATCATCCAAAGGTGCTATTAGAAACCTCGTCGCCACTGTTATATCGCAATACTACACAGTGGCTGTGTGAGCTACGAAATTCTCGTCGCCACTGTTATGTCTCAAGCTACTGCTATCTAGCACCTTCGGATGATCTCTACTCAACCGCTACACAACTGCTACTCGACTGCTACTCGACTGCTACTCAACTGATACTCAACACTCCTACCACGGCCAGACTATCTCAACTTATATGTCTTGGGAGATCCTACTTCTTCGCCTGGGGGCGTCGACACAACAGTTCTTCATGCCTTCTCTGAAATATTATCGGAAGGTTATATCAGCCAAAATGCCAGATTATCATGACAATCTTCCAGAACGCTGGGTATATGGATTTTGGGAAGAGACTTGTTGTCGCCATTGAAGAATTTCATTGTTAGCACAAAATGACTTTGCTCTTTGACGAAACTGAGACTTTACATTTACAGGCTGGGTTTGACCCACAACATTTCTCTCAGTGCTTCGATTGTACAATTTATCCTGCATTAAAGATTTCTGTTTGTAAAAGTTTGAAAAAATGATGAATAAAAATTGAATATGTATAACAATTAGAGATAACTCTGAACAGCAAGCCATAAGCTTCAGAAACATCAGTATATTTATACATGACCTCAGCATACCCTCTGATGACGTCACAACTAACCTTACCTGACGTATTGACCTAACATTACACCTTAAAAAAAGAAAATGCTTCCTTTATTTTATCCTCTTTATTTATTAACAGTGGAAAATTTCTAAAATCCATTATATATATATTCAGCGTTATATAAGTTTAATTATATCAACTTAAAAACAAATACTCAGTAATTTTCGGATTTACTTTCGGTTCCTTGACAAATTTTATTTTTTAATTTCTTTTAGATTTAGTATTTTTTAACCAATCTGTTTCAACACAATTATTGCTCTCCCAAATTCTCCTTCTTTTTAATAACCTGTAAATACCGCGGCCCAGTATTGCGCTCACGATCGCTAGATCGTGTGTTCGATTTCCAGACCGAGCGGCGTGTTGTCATCTTGAGCAAAACACGTCTTTTCACATTGTTTCAGTTTACTCACCTGTAAATTGGTAACCCTACGACAGACTAGCTTTCCGATCTGGGGGAATGCTGTCCAGCAGGGCAGCATCATTCGAAAGCTAAAGTCTATACTAGCGCATTGAGACCAGCGATGTATAACAACATCCGCTAATCTAGTCGATCACATGATGACGTGAAATACCTCTCTTAATGCCTATGATATGTCCGACCCTATCTTTCATATGTTTTGAATTATTTTCGGGGCTAAATTGCCTTCCTGAACAAATTCATTTTGAACAGTCTTAAGGGTTTGTCTAGAATTTTCGTAATCATTATCCAAATGAATATAACTTGAAAGCCGACAGTTTAACTTATTTTCACATTGATCATTCTGAAATAATCCAACTTCTCTCACAAATTCGCTTTTTCTGCGCCTGGTGAGGTAATACAAGCCCACACTATGTTTTTAAACCTATCACTTAAACCTATAGAACTTGGTCTGTTGCAATTCTGTTATTATCTTTCTTCTTAATTGTTATAGTAACGTCCAATCTAATGACTGTAATCGCTTAATTCCTAACATTTCTCCAATTTCTAAGACTATAATAATTAATAATAATATGTATTATTTAATGCTAAATCCTATATAATGTACCCTGAGTTACCTTATTTATGAAAACACAAAGCTATAATCTGAGTTAGGGAAGTATCGTATGATCTAGCCCAAAATATATGTTATCATGGAAAAGAATCTAGACTTGTTTATGAAAAACACAAGGTGAAATCATATTCTAGACTAGAAAAATATATTCTGAACCATCTTGCTTTATAACCTTCTGGATATAAACTCTGTGTGTGTGTGTGTGTGTAGGCGCAGGAGTGGTTGTGTGGTAAGGATCTTGCTTCCCAACCACATAGTTCCGGGTTCAGTCCCACTACATGGTACCTTGGGCGAGTGTCTTTTACTATAGCCTCGGGCAGACCAAAGCCTTGTGAGTGGATTTGGTAGACGGAAACTGAAAGAAGCCCGTCGTAGATATAAAAATTACCTAGTCAAATTTTGTTCATAACATGACAAAAAAATAAAAATTTTACTTTTAAATTTATATTAATGTACGTTATATAATTCCAGAGTCAAAATGTGTGTGTATGTATGTATGTATGTATGTATGTATACACTTATATGCACAAACACACATATACACATAGACGTATACACAAGCAAATATATATGTGTGTGTGCGCGCGCGCGCGCGTGTATATGCACTTGCGTACATTACACTACACAATATCAAGTATGTGTATGTTTACAGAATCTACTGTAGTCAATAATCTCAATGGATACAAGAAGGTATCTGTGCATAATATACGTTTCGTGACGGAAGAGATAATGATGGCAGAATCAATTACAATCATAAGCAAAGAAAGACAATACTGATCTCAACGATAAATGAACTCAACACAGTGAAGTATTGACATCTAATTAGTTTCTCTAATGTTTAGCTAATAGTTACATCTATTTCACCTTTGCAACACAAATAGCAAATTAATGAACTCAACTGGAATTTTTTCGTATATGCAGAGCTATTGTATTGTTCGTGGTGTATCAGTAGCAACACTGGTTCCCGTTTTCGAGTTTTGATAGAAGCAGTATCTTTGAGTTTGCTCGTTTCCACGCAAGGGCTCCGACATTAGAACATACTTATTTTCATGCTAAATGAAGCTTTATGAAATTTATTATTTTGCCTTGTATGCATTCGTTCTGTCACTTTACTAAAAATAACAGCTATCAAACTGCCTGTCGAATTTCTGGATTTCTTTTGTATACTATGTTGCCGCTCCCGTGTTGTTTATTATTTATAGTTAATCAGTAATTTCAAGTATTTAACCTGTGGGGTCAGTTACGCGTATTTAATCTATGATGTCAAGTTTTGAAGGAAGAGAAATATTACTTACTCAAATATGGTAACCTAAAATCTGCTCCGAGCAGATCTGAGGTTACATTATTTGAATCAATTGACTGAGGTCACATTACTCGCTCCGGCAGGGTTACATCACTTTTATTTGAATACAAATCAAGACTATCGATATACATTTTGAAAATAACAATCCTAATATCCAAAAAATACTAGTTTAATTTTCATATAAAGTTATGCAATATTTATAAACGATATACAGGGTGTCCACAAAGTCTGGGTACATGGAATAAATAAAATCATAACATAATAAAATCCCCTCGTTCACCAGACCTTTCTCCCCTTGACTTCTTCTTCTGGGGTATATGAAAGAGAAAGTTTACTCAATAAAGATTACAGATTTAAACCACATGAAAGAACGCATTAGCAGTCAGTATGCTGAAATTGATGGCAATGTAGACTTATTTAATCGAGTTCACCTGAATTTTGCAAGGCGCATCAAGTTATGCATTGAAAATGATGGAAATCATTTTGAAAATAGTATTTATTAACATTATAATTAAATAAAATTGTTTTGTTTTAAAAGTATGTGTTAATTCCTTCCCCATGTACTCAGACTTTGTGGATACCCTGTATATTTGAAACTCATACGCAAATTTCTCGGTTTCAAGAATTGGTATCGGTTTAAGCTGTGTAAGAGCCTCTAGGCAAAATAAGCATCTGAGAAACTTTGATCCACACAGAAACTGCAAGAGAAACAAAGATATCTTGATAGCGATTAAAGGTACACTCAATGTTGGAAACCAAGGTACCTCAAGGTCACAAGCGTTTTATCTCTCACTTTGTCTGAGCGGGACAAGGAGGACTAGATTAACATTCGCCTGCTGAAGGGTCCTAGCTACAGTCTCTGGTTAGCCACAACCAAACTTAACTATGATATTTTTACTGAATTTTCTACCCGTTTCTAAAAACACAGCCATTCGCATTTTTATTTCTTACCCTAAACTCTCTTCGTCTTACTACGTAAAACCCGTAAGTGAGTGCTTCCCAAACACGTGGCACCTTCGGCAAGTGTCTTCTACTATAGCCCCGGGCCGACCAAATCCTTGTGAGTGGATTTGGTAGACGGTAACTGAAAGAAGCCCGTCGTAAATATATGTATATATATCTATGTGTGTCTGTGTTTATCCCCCATCACCTCTTGACAACTGTAGCAGTTCGCCAAAAGAGACCGCTAGGATAAGTACCAGGCTTAAAAAATAAGTACTGGGGTCGATTCATTCAACTAAAAATTCAAGGCAGCGGCCTAGCATGGCCGCAGTCTAATGACTGTAACAAGTAAAAAAATAAAGATATAGATATATATATGTATGTGTGTGTTTATATATATATATATATATATATATATATTATATTATATTATATTATATATTATATTATATTATATTATATTATATTTTCGTTATCCTTTAGTAGCCTATTCAGATTATTTAAGATCTTTGTTTGTCGTCTCATTAGACTTCTCTACCTCTGGAGATTATGCTTTTCTGTCGATTTG
>NC_068981.1:157757890-157762849 GCF_001194135.2 Octopus bimaculoides
ATCATTGAGATAAAGAATTCATGACCAAAGTAGTATATAAGAAATTATAATATTTGGTTTTACATCTTATTATTTCTTTACTGCCCACAAGGGGCTAAACATAGAGGGGACAAACAAGGGCAGACAAACGGATTAAGTCGATTATATCGACCTCACTGCGTAACTGGTACTTATTTAATCGACCCCGAAAGGATAAAAGGCAAAGTCGACCTTGGCGGAATTTGAACTCAGAACGTAGAGGCAGGCGAAATACCGCTAAGCATTTCACCTGGTGTGCTAACGTTTCTGCCAGCTCACCGCCCTGGTATAACTTATGCTGAGAGATGCAGAAAGGCATATATGACTAGCAATCGCGACTCTAGCCATTCAAACGGGGATCTGATCGTTGCCATGATCACGGTTATTTCTAAACACTAACGGAAACAAAACTTTTACTGACAGTAATTCTAACTATGATTTTCCGCTAAAAAATCAATTCTTTCTCTGGAAATCCATCTGCCAATCTTCTTCGCACAAATCTGTACGCAGGGTACCGTTTTCAATTCAAAATGGCAGATGAAACAATGTAAACTCCATCCAACAATTATATGATTATTTCCTATATCAATACAATACAGAAAGTAACTCGGACAAAACTCCAAATTAATTTTAGTGTTTTCAATCATATTATTCTTCTCCTTTTTCCCTCAATATTCTTTCTCAACCAATATATTCTATGGGATATACGAGGGAGTGCTGAAAAGTTCCTGGCTTTAAGGGTATCACGAAAGGCCTGGTTGGAGACCTTCTGAGTTCTTTTACCCGACGAAGAAAAACTTAAGGACCGCTGAAATAAGTGTGTGAATCTGAGAGGACAATATGTAGAATAAAATTATATTTAAGTGATCCTCATGCATTTTCTTTTACTCGAAGCCGGGAACTTTTCCACACCTCTTCGTATAAGCAAGCACTTTCAGTCTGTTTAGCTTGGTGCATGTTTCGCTTGTCACATGATGTCCATTCATAAATCTTCAAAATGCAACTGGAGACCAAGCGATCACATGATCAGTTAATAGCTTTGCCTTAAATTACATTTATTCATTTTTTTTAAATATTGCGTCACGGAAGATATCACTGCATTGCACAACATTTCCCAATATTTCTTTGCACGGAAGACTTCTGTTTCCGACCATTTTAAATAATAAATTCTTATGTTACAACCATGAAATCGTCATTCATATCTGGTCATATTTGTGTATTTCCAGTACTATGCGTTTTTGCAGCTAAGAATTACAGACAGAATATTCTAATTTAAGACGATGTATCTTCTCAAAGTGCAAATTTCTTCCACTCGGAATCAGACAGTCCACCACCACCACCACCACCACCACCACCACAGCCGCCGCCGCCGATGCCGCTACTACTACTACTACTACTACTACTACTACTACTACTACTACTACTACTATAACTACTACTACTACTACATATTTCTTAATCGCTAAACACCGAATCACGTACACATATACATCATTATCAAGGAATACTCACACATTCACACACACACACATACGCACAGACATACACACACACACACACACACTGCCACATAAACTTACACCAACGCACGTGCGCACGGGCACTCATCCACACAGATACAAGCATGTATGTAAGCATACATGTATACATACTCACACATTTGAGCAAGTGTATACATCTTTAAAAGGCGAGTTATTAGTAAGCAGTCATATCAAAGAAAAGAAACAAGGTAGGATTAGATGTATTACGTATTACGTAGTACATTCCTCTATCTTATGTAATAACAATATTTGTTATATTCATATAGATGTGTTTATGTATGTATATATGTACGTATGTGGGCACAGGCATGACCGTGTGGTAAGAAGCTTTCTTCCCTCCCACATGGTTCTGGGTTCACTTTCACTACTATACCCGCAAGCCGAGAAAATCTTTGTGAGTGGATTTGGTAGGCGGAAACTGAAGGAGGCCCGTCGTATATATATATATATATATATATATATATATATATATATACACACACACACGCGCATACACACGCACACACAGACATATATATATATATATATGTGTATGTATTATGTATTATGTATGTGTGTGTGTGCGTGTGTTTTGTGCTTATATGCATCTCCCAATACCGCTTGACAGCCAGTGTTGGTGCATTTATGTCCCCGTAAATTAGCGGTTCTGCAAAAGGGACCGATTCAAGAAGCACCAGGCTTTAAAAAAATTAATATTGGGGCCGATTCATTCGTCTAAAACTTCTTGAAGGTAATGCCCCAGCATAGCCGCAGTGCAATGACTGAAACAGGTAAAATGACAGGAAGACAGACAGACAGACAGACAGACAGATACATTTCTTTTATTAGCCACACAGGTCTCAACAAAGATGGGACAAATACAATGTAGAGCTTTTCTTTTTGGGAGGGGGAAGGGAAAAAAGGAAGTAGGGGTGTCGATCAAAAGGGATCGTAGGAAGGGAAAAAGGAGGGAGTTCGATCAAAAGGGATCGAGAAAAAAATAGATAGACAGATAGATAGATAGATAGATAGATAGATAGATAGATAGATAGATAGATAGATAGATAGATTAGCATTCACAGGCTCTTACACTATGTGAACAAAACTACACAGTTAAAAAAACCCACAGATACTAGTATACGCATCAAAATATACAAATTACATTGATGAATGGGAAACAAAAAACAAAATATTTGCAACTAAACCACTCACTTATACCAGAAATGATTCGCAGAAAATCATGAACGTCACAGACTTTTTACTTTTCATATATTCCATCTGTAGGAATGGCTGAAACAGTAGAGAGCCAGACGGAATAAATATTACACAGTATTTATTTCCATCTTTTACGTTCACGATGAAATCCTGCTGAGTCGAATGTAAACAAAACTGGGTATCTCTACAATATTGCAAACCAACCGTACAAGCCTTGCCAATTTGAAATATGACTGGTATAGTTTACAATTCCATGGCACCAACATTTTATCTACTAACTACAAGTGCATCCTAATAATATATGTACTACTGAATCGCATATTGTTATATATATATATATACAGAGTAAACTGTCACCATTTTATATTTTTAATTTCACGCATACGCATTGCTTGCATTTGCTTTTGTCGAATACACAGTATAGTAGGATCTGTTGTGCACCATCTGTGAGAAAAACAGGACCATGACATAATTCAGAAATTTGGAAACGGCATGATGTACTGCTTGGCATTCGCACCGGTAGCTCCAATACGAACATTTCAGAGTGTTTGGGTGTCAATCTCTGGACGGTGCAACCTGAGGACATGTACCGAAAGTGATAAAAATTAAATAACCAGTCAACATCATGGCGTTTGGAATGATCACTAGTGATGGTGACGTTATGCATCCATTGATCTTCCTACACGGCCTCAGACTGAACACGGAGGCTTACATCAAGTGCCTGGAGGTGGTAGTGCTGCCCTCGTTCAAGAAGGTGGCTGCTGGAAGACCCTATGTCTGGCAACAGGACTCTGCACCATGCCACACAGGTAGTTGAACTCAGTCGTGGCTGTCAGACAATTTCTACAACCACATCACCCCCAGCATCTGGCCAGCTAACTTCCTTGATTATTATGTGTGGGGCGCAGTGGAGCTAGAAAGCAACAAAATTCCTTGTAACACCAAAGATGAACTGAAGGCAAGAATTAGGGCAGCATTCACCAACTTGAACAAGGAAACTGTCCAGAAGAGTTGCAGGAGATTCCGGTGTACAGACACACACACACGCACATATGGAGAGAGAGAGAGAGAGATCACAACTTCCGCATGAGCGGGATGCCGGTCAGTTTTGAAGGGAAGAGATAAGTCGATTTCATTGAATTCAGTACTTTGATGATACTTTAATATATGAACTCAAAACAATGAAAGGTAAAGTTGACCTTGATAAGATTTCTATATTCTATAGAAATTATTGCCAACTCTGAATTTTGACCTCTTCCTAATAAACGCTATAGTTCTTAGTTAACGTCTAAGTTTCAGTTTGAATTACGACAACATTTGGATAAGTACAGTTTTTATTTTGTTAAACGATTTTATCACTGTTTGAAAATAAGATGTATTCTTGTATTTTATATTATTCAATTCGTTTTTTAAAGATTATTTTTAATCGATACCTTATTTAACACTAAATTATTTAGAAGTTAGAGTATCATTTCAACATAATATATTCGATTTGATTAGGGTTGAAATATTTTCGATTAATACTATTTAATATTTCATTCTACTTCATGCGATAAATAACTAGTCTTTATTATTTATAGCATCGTTAAAGGTTTTTTTTTTTTTTTATTAAGACTTAAGCTACATAAAGTTTAAACTTTCATTCATAATAATTTTTTCATTCATGCTTTTTTCATTAATAATTTTTTCATTCATATTTTTATTTCTAATAAACCTTTAGTTCTGATTCTTACGTTTTTAAGTTTCAGTTTGAACTGCAACAAAATTTTGATTAGTATAATTTTTACTTTGTTTATATCATCGTTTGAAAAAAATAAGCATTCTTGTATTTTTTTAATTATTCAATTGATTTTTAATGATAAATAAATAAACATTTTTAGTCTTAAATAGTCTAGCTTTAAGTATTGCATCGTTTAAATATGTGCTAATATTATCTTTATTATGATTTTAACCTTAATCTTCGTTCAAATTGTATTTAAACGAAAAAAAATTATCTAAGCTGGTTTTTGTATATAATATACCTGTTAACATATATTATAATGGACGTAGGGTTGATTATAGAATGTTTATTATTTTGATATTTTTAATAATATTTTTCTATCTTTATACAATAAGTATTTTATATAAATTCATTTGGCATTTATTGTTGGTTGATATATACATTCATTTATTATTATTATTGTTGTATTTTGAACTGAAGATTAGC
>NC_068981.1:157764830-157765351 GCF_001194135.2 Octopus bimaculoides
TATATATATATATATATATATATATATATATACCAGTGGCTTCTCCACCAAATTCATTCACAGTATTTTGGTCGACCCGATTCTATAGTAGATTACTCTTATTCAAGGTGATTGGGAAGCAATGTTCTCCCCACACACCCACGCCTGTACCTACATTTACGTATTCTTTTTAATATGCATTGAATTTTCTGGGTAGCGTGCGTTTTCTAAGCGTTCATATGGAATTCTCAGTCATTGCCTATTAAAGGTTACAATACACACTCTTACACATACACACGCAAAAAAACCACACTGATACACGTACACGCAAACACGCTATCACAATTCCTAAGAAAAGTGCCATTTCCTTTTTCTTCCGTGAAACAAGAAATTTCGCAATATGTATATGTGACATAAGCACACACCGGCCCACACAACGCCCACACATCCACAAATGTATATATATATGTGTATGTGTGTGTACAAATGTACAAATATATATGTGTATATATATATATATATATATATATATATATATATAT
>NC_068981.1:157769980-157775544 GCF_001194135.2 Octopus bimaculoides
AATAATAATAATATATATTTAATCAAAAGATTAAATGTGGTACTTAAAATGTTTGAGGCACCAGAATTTGGTAGGGTAAAAACCAAAAACAAAATCAAGAGATCTGGTGAATAAAATTTGAAGAAAAGCAACAAAAATGCATATTTTTGTTGCTTTTTCTTCATATATATATATATATATATATATATATATATGTATGTATATATATATGTGTGAGTGTGTGTGTGTGTGTAGTCGCAACTTGCTGCTATTTAGGTTCTTCTTCTCCCTCCGCACAGGACACATCTGAGTGTTCAGGAGAAGGAAAAACAAACTCTTGTGGGTTTTTTTGGTTTGTGCTTTGTTGGTAAAGTTGTTGTTGTTTTCGGGAGTAATGATGCTGTTGTTTTTGTTGTTGTTTGGTGTGTGGAAGCCATAGATTGATGTTTGTGAGTTGTTTGTTATTGTTGCTGCTGCCGCTGCTGTGATTGGTGTTGCTGTTACTGTCGTTTTTGCTGCTCCAGTGGTCACCTACCTCTGTTGGTACAGCTGCTTTTGTTGTGTTGGAGATGTCTGCAGCAGCACGGTTTTGTCTTTTGATTGCCTGGAGCAGAAAGCCTTTAAATGGTTTGTTTGGCCAGAAATGTGGCATCTCGGTTTCCTACCCAACACTGCTACAAATAGTTTTGTATCTCCAGGGAGCTCTATTGGATCTGGAATCTTCTGTGCAGTTGGGAAATCTGCAAGCAACAAGAGTCCTATCCCTGTCCCTTACCAGTTTTCTTTTCTCAATCTTTGAATTTGTAGAATTTTAATTCTTCTCTCTATGCTATACAACACTGCAGCTGCCAGCAAGGAGATGCCCACTTCTGGTAGCACTTCCGCTACTTTCATTTTAACAACCTTCCAAGTATGTGGGAGTCATATATAATCTTTTCTAATCTAGGCACAAGGCCCGAAATTTTGAGGGAGGGGACCAGTCGATTAGATCGACCCCAGTACGCAACCGGTACTTGATTTATCGACTTCGAAAGGATGAAAGGCAAAGTCGACCTCGACGTAATTTGAATTCCGGACGTAAAGACAGACGAAATACCGCTAAGCATTTCGGCCGGCGTGCTAACGTTTCTACCAGCTCGTCGCCTTGGGAATCATATATAATGCCACAGCTTTAAGGGTTGTTGTAGCATTTTCTTTGACCAGTTTTTCAGTTGAGAACCTCACCTCTCTTGTGCCAAAGTTTTTATTGAGGGCGACATAACACTTTTGATTCTATACAGGTCTCAGGCATTTTCGACCTGAGCCTGCATAACTCTTTCTATTTTTCATATCTTCGATGATACACATTTGTATATTATTGTTTTACACCTCGTTTCTTCTTGTACTTCCTCTGGTGTGTTAAGGTACATTATCCTGTCAGTTCTGGTTAGATGAATTTCTGCCTTAGCCAACTCCTCTTCTGATAATTCCATCTCCTCTATTCGCTGACACATCTGAGTGAATTCACTATGTTTGCTTAGAAAAACCAACTGTCGTCGTTGCACTTGTGAATTTTTCGAAGTCCTCTCCCCACACCTTGGAAAAGATTTTACCCACAAATTTCTTTATAATCGTAATGTATGCCTTTTGAAAAGTATTAATATAAAATTTCATTGAAAAAACCTCATTTTTCTAAAAGTTATATGGGAAAATCTCGGATCTTGTGAATTTTCCGATTTCCTCTCCCCACCCTCCTGTTGCTTTGCATGCATTTTTTTTTTTTCATATTCGTTTCCTACACATTTTTTTACACTCATTGCACTATTTTTTTCTGATTTTCGTTTCCGTGTCAAGTTGGATATATTAATCTTTTCTATTCTTTAACAAGAATGGTATTGATAGTAACTTCAAAGTTTCCGCCAGCAAAGCCATCGTTATAGCCCGATGGTAGATTCATAGGCTGAAACTTCGAAATCATTCTCAATACTATTCTTGTAAACTCATGCATGCATGCATACATGCATGAATACATGCATACATACATGCATGCATACCTACATACATACATACATACATACATACATAAATAATACATACATACAGTGCATCCCTTGACGAAGTTTGCATACATGAGGCTGATAACATCATCAGACTTGGAGGGCAGCTCCTTAAGCAGCATTCCTTGTCAGATAACCTAGAATACATGTCCCAAAGAAGTCGTACGTCTCTACCGCAACGTACCATCAGACGAAAGGATGAGCCTATAAGAGCAGAATACTGTATGCATGGATATGTTAGTAGAAAGTTCCGAAATGATAGTAACAGTGATCATCAAAGCAGTTTATCACGGGCCAATAGCCAGATTACTACCACCCACTTTGAAGAGTATGCGTTTGCAATCCAGGAATAGGAAATATCAACTAAATACCTGATGCACAAAAGGGATAGAGATAGAGGAAAAACCGTAAAATGCGACAACCGATGCAGACTTTGTGGAGTTAACACCGAAGATATCACGCACATCATAAACAGTTGTCCGAAAATGTCATCATGGTATTATCTACCGATGAGATACGATGTTCTAGCTAAGACACTCTCTAAAAGAAATCCGTCGGAAGGTTAACCCCGAGGATAACGAAATGAGAACCCACAGTATGGTAGAAGCCATAGCCACTCATAATAAAAAGGCGCACTGGTGGAATGTCCCAGTGAAGACCTCAATAAAATGTAAGCACAACAGACCTGATATAATGATTTGGGATAGAGAAGAAAAACTGTGTAGAGTTGTGGAAATTAGCTATCCTGCCGATGTTAAGATAAAGCTGAAGATCAGTGAAAAAGAGAATACCTACGCTGCACTGTTGAGAAATCTGAAGTTATACTATCCGGATTACGTTGACTGATGAGGAATAAGCTACGAATTTTCTGTTTGTTATGTTTTTGTAAAATTTTCCGTCTGCTGTGTTTTTGTAAAATTTTATATGCACAGATACGTACATACATACATACATACATACATACATACATACATACATGCATGCATATATATATATATATATATATATATATATATATGTGTGTGTGTGTGTGTGTGTGTGTGTGTGTGTGTGTGTGTGTGTGTGTGTGTGTGAAATTCTGTGCCCACAAAAATACAGAATTTTTTTTTAAAAACCGGAAGACACGGGAGCAAAGAAAACGAAATAATGAAATTATTTACATTCATATTATCTACGCTCATACTCTCTACAAGAGCACGTCTTACCAAATTGGTTGTGCTGAGATTTTACGTTAGAAATATATTCAGTTTTCATTATGATGCACATACTGTTCTGTAATAACCACTGCTGACAGCATTTAAAGTGAAAAATATACCACGAAGCTCCTGCGGTGCAGAATTATGGAAATGATTTTCTGTTTAGTGTTAAATTGCTTCTGCATGCCATGTGCTATACTGGTAATTTGAATGTGGTAGTCATTAGAAGAATCTGCAGAATTTTACTGCATGCATGCATCTATGTAAGTGCATACGTGTATGCGAGCGTGAACCTGTATATGCTTGTGTTCGCGTATGTATGTGTGGGTGTGTCATGTGTTATGAAAGGGAAGATTTTGTAGTGAGTGTCGCTTTTCAAGGAGAGGAAGCGTAAGAAGCTTTTTAGTTAAAATAGCTTCCGTTTCAATTTGAAGTTCATATTCGTGAGTGATGAATGTAGCACAGAGGTAGAAGCAGCAGAGAGCCTAAATATAAGTCAAATTTATGCAACTTTCTTGCATTGAAAGTTCAAACTTTGCGAGAGTCAAATTTGCTCCAGGGTTATAACTTGCTGTAAAGAGTTTGCTTCCAAACCACTTGGTTCCGAGTTCAGTCCCTCTGCGTGACACCTTCGCAGTTGTCTTCTGTTATAACCTTAGGCTTACCAAAACCTTGTGAGCGGATTTGGTAGACAGAAACTGAAAGAAGCCTGTCCTACATATATGTGTGCGTGCGTGTGTGTTTGTGTGTGCGTGTATCTTTGTATGTGTGGGTGTGTATAATCTGATATATATGGCAGCGTGCAATGCTTTATTTAAAAGGAAAACTATAATTCTCAATAGATATGATGTGACTAGGGTGTTAGAACACCTACATTGCTAGAAATGAGAGCTAAAATGCTCTAATTCTGTAATTAAAGGACATAATTGTATACATATGTGCTACTATATTCTTCTGATCCATCACAACTAGTAGTGTTACTCCGTCGTCTTGGAAATGCAGTGGTTATAGAGTGTGAGCAAAGGTGGTAGATTATCGGAGTCAGCAGAGAAGATAGTGAAAACGTTTATTCCAAAGACACTATATATAGTAAGCTTGTCTTTGGAATGAACGTTTTCACTGTCTTCTCTGCTGACTCCGATAATCTACCACCTTTGCTCAATCTCTGTAACCACTGCATTGCCAAGACTACGGAGTAACACTACTGGTTGTGATGGATCAGAAGAATGGACCGTTTTGGCTGACGAATGTTGCTTCTGTGTTTTTCGACCGTCATCTGAACTGCATCTGGTGGTACAACTAATGGTTTAGAGATCAGTTTCATACACCTAGTACTGTTACGAGTTCTGCTGATTTCCACCCCACTCCCTCTCTCTCTCCTTCTATCTCTCCTCCTCTCCTATTTTCCTCCTCTCCTATTTTCCTCTCTCCACTCTTCTTTCTCTTTCTTTCTCTCTGCTTTTCTAGTTCTTCGAGGGAGAAGACCCTTAAGCGGATCTTACTACCACTTGTGTAGCAACTAGGTTTCCTATTCTGCATTCACACTAAGGCATAGCTCAGATATAAGCCTGTAATTTTCAGAGATCATTAGGCTTTATATGCCCATACAAATTCCTCTCGGCCATATGCCACTTTTTATGACATCACCACTCACAACCTGCCTGTATCACAACCTGCTACCAAGTTAACAACAAGCAAGAAGTCAATGTTACTGCCTACACCCCTGACAGTAATTTTTGTGTTGACCTGGTTTCTATTTTGTGCTATGATCAGGTGTGAGCATCAGAGCCAGCGCTTATTGCTTTGCCTCATCCATTTTATGATTTTATGGTTTTATCCAGTTGACGAGCAGTAGAAAAGTAAGTTGAGAAACTTTTAGCAGCACAATGCTGGTTCCTGCCAATTATTGTGTGTGGTGGTGATAGAATATTTCGCAAAATAGCTTCTGAAGTGGAAAGATACGATTCAGCGCAGCTATTTCGATGCTAGCAATGTGAAACGGCTAGCTGGCTATTGCACTTGTTTTGGCGACAGTAATTTTGACACTAATCTCTCTTTATTTAAGCATAAAGCCCCAACATAAAATAGACATTACAAGGACAGACAACACAAAACGTGGGGTACATGTAACGAATGATGAATATATATAGGCGCAGAAGTGGCCGTGTGGTAAGTAGCTTGCTTACCAACCACATGGTTCCGGGTTCAGTCCCACTGCGTGGCATCTTGGGCAAGTGTCTTCTACTATAGTTTCGGGCCGACCAAAGCCTTGTGAGTGGATTTGGTAGACGGAAACTGAAAGAAGCCCGTCGTATATATGTATATATATATATATATATATATATATATATAT
>NC_068981.1:157775779-157779855 GCF_001194135.2 Octopus bimaculoides
TAAAAGAGTATATAATGAAATATTTATAATGAAAAAAATGAAATGGCTTACGAGCCCCCCAAAGCTCGCAGTCCCATTTTACTGTTCTTTTAATCAGTCTCTTATCTTTTTATCGTTCGTCCGTTATATGTTCGAGCAGATCCTCTCTCCCAATCACACTGGGCAGATTCTCATATCTCACATATATATCCGTGTAGTTAATTAATTCCGGGAACGTTCCTATTAGTTTTTGTATCCTCTCTGTTTCCAGCAACACTGCTTTCTCATGTGGTTCAAACAATTCTGGTTCCAGTCTTACTCTAATCGCACCTTTTATCTTCGTTATCCTCCTTTCCAATTCTATATCTTTCTTATAGATCATTAACATTCTTAAATTTCGACCCCAAGGTCTTCCCATTCTTCTTGCTCGTGTACTTTATTCAACCACTCTTCCATTTTCTTCAGTCTAATTCCGTCATTTTCACCAATTTCTTCTACCTCCGGTTCCGTAGTTCGATTCTCTGTGTCTTCTGTTTCATCCACATATTTCTTTTTTGCCTTCCCTGCTTTTCTTTTCTTTAGGATTTTGGGTGGTGACTCCACCGTCGACCATTTGACACTGGTGGCAAACACACATACACACGGACTCACGCGCATTAATAGGCTCATAGAGAGAAAGAGAAATAGAGCGGGAGAAAGGGAGAGAGAGGGAGAAAGGGAGAGAGAAGGAGAAAGGGAGAGAGAGTGAGCGTGTGTATGTGTGTATGTGAATGTGTGTGCGCGTGTGCGCGTGTGCGCGTGTGTATGTGTGAGAGAGAGTGTGTGTGTGAGTCTGAGTGTGTGTGTGCAGAAGAGAGGAGAGTGTATGCGAGAGAGAGAGAGAGAGAGAGAGAGAGAGAGTGTGTGTGTGTGTGTGTGTGTGCGAGAGAGAGAGAGAAAGAGAGAGAGAGAGAGAGAGAGAGAGAGAATATGTGTGTGTGTGAGAGCGAGAGAGAATGGAGAGAGATATTATAATTTATCAATTGAACACGTTTATTATAAACACTTTCCCTTTCTTCGTATACATAAAGAGAAATATTCCCACACACGCAAACAGAAAGAGAACGAGAGAAACATTAAAACGTTTGACGTTAAATAAGTTAACATCAAATCAGCGATGCCATACAGACGGTACCAAAACAGCTGTGCCAATACGTCTCATACTCTTCTGAAGACACTAACATTTACTCTCAACTAAATGTAAATATGTGGGTGTTGCTCTTGTTTTTCGCTTTTTCGCTTCGAATTTTAAATGAACATCGTCATCATTAGTTGCTTCACAATTTTTTCTTTGTGTTTGTTTCCCCTGTTCTGTAACTTTCGTTTGTTTTCTGTCTTTCTTCTTTTAAATCTTTGCAAGTGATCTGTTTCTTATAATGTTTTGGCTAGGAGCATATATATTTGTGTTAACGCTACCACAATTTTGACAAGAGTCTCTCCTCGCTACAGATATATAAGACATCTTGGAATATGAATAAACGGAAAATATGAAACAAAAATATTTCAAAAGGAACAAAGTTTAAGAACAGAGTCGCCTCTTACCGATAGAACTCAATGTAAGACAATACAAAAAGATCCTTAAATTGATAGAAAAATCTTCAATGTGCAGCACAACCAGTTAAGGAAAGGAACAAGAATGACAATAATAGTTTTTGCTTCAGGCTCAACTCCTGCAGATTTGTGAAACAAAGGTTGGCCGATAGAGCTTCACTATTTTATTTACCCTCGAAAGGAACTGAACTCAAAACGTAGTCTCCGAAGAAACACCGTAAGGTCTTTACCGACACCCTAACTTGCAACAAACTTTGTAGATGCGTGTTTGATATTTATTTCCTTGACCCCCAGAAAGAAGATTACCAAAGTTGACCGTGGAAGGATTTGAACGTAAACATAAAAGGCTACTTAGGGCAAAATCTCTTGTGTCTGGCAGTATACTATTTTTGACACTCACCGCCTTAATATTGATAAGAAATACGACAGTAAGTAGCTGGAGGCCCTTATGGTTAACTAGACAGCAATTATAGATATCCTTGGACAGAGATCATATATTAGTATGAAAGAATGCTACATTTACAATCGATTGAAATTATGTATCTTTTACCTGGTCACAGAATATTAATTTAGTCTCTTACTAAGAAGCTTATGAGATTAACAGTAATAACAGGATTACTAGAATAGGTGATATATTCAATATATAATCTGTCCGACAAGAAATATATTTTACCCAATAAAGTATTATATATACTGAGCAGGCTATATTGACACAAATTTCTCTGGTAATACTCGGAACTAAAAGGCGAGTGGAAAAATAATAAGCGTGTTTTGATCTGAGAAAATGGTCGTTGGTCTTATAATCAATTGTGGAAGAAGAAACCTGTTTTATCTTACTGTAGTGTGAATTGGACGAACAGAGACACGTTGGGAGTGAACCGGCATCAAGAAATATTGGTTTTAAAATTTATCACAAGACCAGCAATTTCTGGGAGGTAGTACGTCGATTACATCAACTCCAGTGCTCAACTGATACTTGTTTTATCAACCCCGAAAGGTAATGTCGACCTTAGTAGAATTTCAACTCAGAACATAAAGATAGACAAAATGTTGCTAAGCATCTGGCTCGGCGTGTTAACGATTCTGCCAGCTCGCCACTTTTAGCATCAAGAAATATTGAAAACAACTCTGCAAGGCAGGGAAACGTGTTGATGTACAGTTCATTACAATACAGTAATATTATTCACACTTTTAGCTGCCACATAACCAGTATCATTATGGCGAGTAGTTCAATTGTATATTAATTCAACTATCTATGACTCTAGTAAAAAAAATGAGATATTTATGAAATAATTGGTTTGTTAAAAGTGTTAAAAAATCCTTCAATTCAACTGAAGATACCTACAGGGAAAAACTGGTTACAACATTGTAGAGGACACCCAACTCCACAAGCTGAAAGTTATTTATTATTCCAACATACATATGTTCTTGGCGAATTCTAAAGAAAATTAAACGCCACTACTCTTTATTCAGTTATCATCTCAATAAATATTTACTTCCACTCTATTTTATGTATTCATTGTTTTGTTTTAAATTGCGCTTTTCCCGTTTTTTTTTTCAAGCAGGAATACACAACAGCAACAATAACATGTATGTATATATATATACATGGCAAATGAAATACGGCAGATGGAATATACGAGAATCTATTATTAATCATTTTAGTTTTCACAGGAAGATTATACATTAAGGTGAGAGATCAAAAATATGCTATAAAAGTTAAATTTCAATTTAAATATGTACTAATTATAGCCTAAGATAAACATGGCAGATGTTAAAATACCACACTATATAAGTTTGCTACTTTTTAAAATATTTAAAAGTGCGAGTGGAACAATGTACACACAATACTCTAAGGTCTTATCTGTTATTAATCAGGTTAGTATTGTTTCTGAGTTTAAAAATTTCATATGTTTCCATGGAACATAGCTCACATCCATATCTGCTATTTCTGTAAGTTGAGCTTTTCTTATAATTTTCCATTTAAAGGTAAAACTGGTATCCTTTCCTTTAATTCCCAAATTTTATTTGATAGCGTCGTACAATTAGCCTTATGTTTAAGTCTAAATTATGACAGGTGGTTATATATACGCTGTTTCAAATTATCGTACACCCCACGTAAATATAATTATCAGTTATAGTACTTATTGTGCATTTATATACTACGTTTCTGGTGAGACATCGGCCTAATAACGTTGTCCACTTATATTATTAATTGTTATTATCAATTCAATTATTTTATCCTTGATAATAATAGAGTTCATAGCATCTTCGCAAATATTTTCGGCTAAATTATTTGCTCCGTATCGGAATTATTTTTTCACACTGAAAATCCTATGATTTGGCACAAAACAAATTAGTCCCAAAATAAATTCAATCCCACTGTGTGGCACCTTGGGCAAGAGTCTTCTACTATAGCCTCGGGTCGACCAAAGCCTTGTCAGTGGATTTGGTAGACGGAAACTGAAAGAAGCCCGTCGTATATATGTATATATATATATATATAT
>NC_068981.1:157781408-157784668 GCF_001194135.2 Octopus bimaculoides
TAGATAGAAAGATAGATAGATAGATAGACAGATAGATAGATAGATAGATAGAAAGATAGTCATGTCAGAATAATAGTAGACTTGTAAAATAGGACGTGTGCGTTCAATAATGTAATAATACAAAGAATATATATACATGTATACACACATATATGTACATACTTACATCTACATGTGTATATACATGCATATCAGGGTACAGGACGTTAGAACAATAAACTACAGGTGTCTGTGTTTGTCCCCAACCATCACTTGACAACCGATGCTGCTGTGTTTACGTCCCTGTAACTTAGCGGTTCGGCAAAAAGACACCGATAGAATAAGTACTAGGCTTACAAAAGAATAAGTCCTGGGGTCGATTTTCTCGACTAAAGGCGGTGCTCCAGCATGGCCGCAGTCAAATGACTGAAACAAGTAAAAGAGTAAAAGATATATATATATATATATATATATTATATATACATGTGTGTACGTATATTGTTGTGTATGTTCATATTTATGTTACTGTACATATGTCACTGTGCATGTATGTGTGTGAGTGTGTGTGTGTGCGTGTGTACGTGCGCGCACGCGAGCGTGCGTGTGCGCACGCAAGTGTGCGTGTGCGTATGTTTTATTTGTAAGGACATGAATGTCAGAAAATGCAATCGGGAGTTTTTAAGAAAAAAAATTTAGTAAGAATGGAATGTGAGGAATGTGTGATAAGTTGTACTTCATATATATCAAAGCACGACAGAACCATAGAATAAGAGAATGACATTCTGGCATATATATAGCAAAATAAAACAAATCCAGGCTTCCTTCAACAAACAAGTGTTTTTTTACAAGAGTAGCGAAAGTAGTTAAATTTTATTGTGTATTTCCTCACGGGAGAGACGGGTGTAAGGGAGAAAGAAAGAAAGAAAGAAAGAAAGAGAAGTGAGAGAGTTAAACGAAATGGAAAAATAGACGCAGATATCAGGTTGGTGATTTGTGGGTAAAAGCATGACGATGTTATAGTATCATTAGCTGGATCGTGAGATGATTTATCATGGAGGATTCATTAAACTAAATTTAACTGATGAAAATAGAGAGTGAAGCGAGAAGTGAGATATGTGTACGTCTTTCTTCTGCGTGTCTGTCTGTGCGTCTGTGATTGTGTGTGTTTGCCTATCTGTCTGCATTTATGTATATGTGTAGGTATCTATGTATGTGTGTGCGTGTGAGCGTTTGATTAAGTATGTGTTGGAGTATATCTATCTATCTATCTATCTATCTATCTATCTATCTATCTATCTATCTATCTATCTATCTATCTATCTATAGTAAAATGGGCTCCACGTAAGTTGGCTATTTTTGCATGTCTAAAATTTTTTATTTTCGAATATTTTGTTTAAAACTTGATTAACATTTACATAGGATTTCGCCCTTCAGTGGGCGAAATTTCCAAAAACTTTGAAGGTTTTCGTCGTTTCATTTTAGCCATTTTTCTCTTCGAATATGGTGACTGGAAACCACGAGGCCAGCGCGCAAGTCATGCGGAACGCTAGCGAGGCGCCAAAAACAACCGAGGAAGAATTTCCTAGCCTCCCCCTACCACTAGTTGCTGAACCTGACAGTTTGAGCGCCTCTTAACCCCCACCCCTGGAAGAGCGAATGGCAGCAGCGCGAGTGTCGCGTTGCTCTCGAGCAACTATGCTGTCTCGGACCGACCTTGAGCGACTGCATCACAACCAAAGCCTTCTATAGGGGGTTAGTGGAGGGGAGGTACGACGACGATCTCGAGGCGAACCTGGGCGTCGACGAGGAATACCTGATCCGCCCGTTCAAGACGACTTTCGGATCAGGACCTATGGACAACTTCCAGAGATCCCTGGTCTGGCAGTGCTACCGAGAAGCGCTACCCGTTCGGTATAAGCTTGAGAAACACTGGGCCAACCTGCCCGAGATGCAGTCAGAGGGGCGAAACCGTTCTGCACGCACTCGTGCAGTGTCCAACCATTTCCGACCTGTGGGCCTATGTCGAACGACGGCTATCGCGTGTGAGACGAGTCAGTTTATCAGCCGAGTCTATCGTTATTATTGTCTCGCCTCCTTCCTTCAAACGGGAAAGAAGAGCCATTTTTATCGTACTTGTGGCTATGGCAAAAGAATGTGTATGGTGGACTCTGGTCAACCTCTCGCCAACTTCTTCAAGCATCACTTGAAAATGAAAGTGAGAGGAGAGAGGAAAGTTTTGTCTAGTAAAATTTTTCAATAAAAGATGGGTGAATGTAGCAAAGATGGCACGTGTGAATGACGGAGCCACCTTGAGCATAATCCTATGAACGAGGAAACGAAAGAAAAAAAGAGAGTCACTGTCATGTGTCTTTGTCGGATATTATTGCTCGAGGTTACCGTGGTCTTTTCCGAAGGCTTTTCTTTCCACGGATAAACCTAATCTGTTTTTTTTTCCTTTTTGTTACATTTACAACATTTTCTGTGATACACGATCCCTTTCGATCGGCGCATTTTTTTCTTTTTCACGATCCCTTTTGATCGAAATTTTATTTTTCTCCTTTTTCTTTCTTCAAAAGAAAAGCTCTACATTGTATTTTGTCCCCTCTGTGTTCGGCCCTGTATCTTCCAACAAAATATCATAGGAAATTTCCAAACTAGTTATCAGCAATCCCACACACAAATTTTATCATTATCATTATTATTACTATTACTATTATTATTATTATTATTATTATTATTATTATTATTATTATTATTATTATTATTATTATTATTATTATTATTATTATTATTATTACGATAGTGCATGCTAATTTAATTAGTAGGTATTTTATTTTGATGTTTGGTGACAACAAGTTTCTTCAAATTTCAAGAATCTTCGTTAGTATACTTGCAGAGTATAGGATGGTATTTTTCTGCAGGTCGTCAATGTAAGTTTCAATTCCAATTTCTTTCAGTCTTTTAGGTAGCATTTTGTGTGTTATCCCAAGTGCACCAATTACTTCAGGATTAATTATTGTCTTGGTCTTCCACAGTCTCTTCAGCTCTCTCTGGTTAGATCCCGATCTTTCTCATTTTTTTTTTTTTCAATTTCTTTGGTATCAACTCTGCTATCATAAGGAATTGTAAAACCTATGATCTTACACTCTTTGTTAATTTTGTCTTCTATGATCATATCTGGTCTCGTTGCTTCAATAGTATCTATTTATCTATCTGTCTGTCTTTCTATCTGTCTGTCTGTCTGTCTCTCTCTCTCTCTCTCTCTCTCTCTCTCTCTCTCT
>NC_068981.1:157785320-157786792 GCF_001194135.2 Octopus bimaculoides
TATGTATGTATATATAAACGCAAGTTTTTTAACTTTATCCATGGATGGTATATGGTTATACTTAATTTTTTTTTCCACATCACATTTGCTATTGCTGTTAGTTTAGTGTGTATCTTACTTAACTTTAATGAATAGGGTGTTTTGAAATTTCTTAATAGTCTTTAAACCTTTTAAAATTTTATTTGATGCCTGACCTTAAAGGATTCATGTTATTCCATTGTTGTCGTATTATCATTGTTATTTTATGGGTGACTTAAATAAATCTAATCCTTGTTCCATTATTATTTTGTACTTATCCCATGTTAGTTAACACAAGTTCCTGATAATTTAAGATAGTGCAATCTAATTAAATTAGTACATAATTATCATGTTTCTCTATTAATAGTTTAGTTCACCATTATATTCTATGTTAATTCCAATCATTCATTTTATCAGTCTTTTAAACCTTGACGAGTCCATCATTATAGACCATGTAAATCCTATGCATCAATTCTTTACATTAGTTATATAATAAATTTTCATCTCTTATGTGTCATTTAAATGATATGAGATATATAAGTTTAATTTTTAAATTTTAGTCCAATATATATAAAAAAAATTTTTTATTTCACATCTTATCTATGGTTCCTTATATTGATGTAAATAAGTTTAAATGTACTTTACCATGGCATTTTAAATTAATACCACTTCATGATTTTTGCATACTGCATTAATTGATTATTTACATTATCATACACTATTTCTTTTTATTTCATTATTAATTTATAATTAGCTTTTATTTATTCACATATTAATTAAGCAAATATTGGTATCTCAAGTATTTCAAACCTAGCATATGTAAAACAATACCGATAAATTATTCTGATTAATGAAAACTATGAATAACCATTTACTGTATCAGTACACAATATAGCAACTTTATTTTATATACTTTTGACCTAGGTGCCTTATGTTAATACTTCCCCTGGTCTATTATAAACTGGTCTGCTAGTAGAGAAACCCTCCACCTATAGTAGTTTGTCGCTAAAGCTAAAGAAATTTTATAACTATATCATCCATGTTTACTGTCTATACTGTTTACCCCTTTCCCTACAAAGAAAATGCTAGTGCCCTCTTAAGCTTTGAATCACTAGATCTGATAAGATGATCCATAAATCAGAAACAAAAAAAAAATAAATAAAATCAGTAACAGTTAAAACTCTGCTTAGAATTATTTACTAGCCTGTAAGGTCTGGTTAAGTCAAAATGATTTTTGTATTCTTCCTTTCTACTTGGAGAGTTTCAATGTAGTTATACAAATATGTCCTTCTGTTGAAATGAAATTTCAGTAAATTTCTATATCTTTGTGCAGCTGAGGATTGTTCTGCATTTTACATTTGATGTAATGTTCACATTGCTTAATTAAATGGAGTTGCATGAAACGACTGTACTGCATTAACTTTGGATATCCTTGCTGCTTATTTTGATATATA
>NC_068981.1:157791922-157795676 GCF_001194135.2 Octopus bimaculoides
TAATTTCGCTGCTTTGAAGTATTTTTACCGTTCTTTTGCTCGTATCATCTCAGGAATGAAGACACGGTATATGTAAAATGATAGTATATTATTCTGTGAGCATTCTTTCTTTCTACTATAGGCATATGACCTGAAATTTTGTGAGAGTGGTGTATGCCATTCACATCGACTCAATGCTCAAATGGTTCTCATTATACCGATTACGAAGGGATGACCGGTGAAATTTGAATTCAAAGTGTAAACCGGAAGAAAAAATCCTCTAAGCATTTCGTCCAGCGTGCTAACGATTCTGCCGTCTCATCGCCCTTTTCTTTGGTAACGGAAACTATAACATAATTATTATAGAAATACCATCTCTGGGAAAGATCGTTCTAGTTAGATTTTATAAGCGAAGTATAAATTAACATATCATTTTCGCTTGGAACTGGCTCGTTATATTTGCCTATCTACTTGAAATACACCAGGCGAATATTCGCTTACAAAAACGTTTAGAAAAAATGTTTGTTTCTTTTGACACGAAGAATTATTCTGTTGAAGAAAGAGAACATAATTCTATTGGTCGCACTTTTACATCAAATCTGACAATTTGATGTGTTACAAAACTGTTCTATTGTGATTCCTCTTCGTTCGAGAGAATGCTTTGAAAATACTTCAAGTTTCTTCGTATTGCTATTTTTACAGTTCTTCCTAATGACACAGAGAATTAAAACAAAAGTATTTTTTCGCTCGACGGGAGAGCTATTTTGCCTAGTGAGCAAGAATGATCCCTAAAGTGATACTGAAATTGGTACTTTGGAGGCATGCTGTGGTTATTTATTTTTGTTTCGTATTTAATCCAGCTACTGAAAAAAAAAAATATTGTTCAGACATGAAAATTGGTTGATATATTGAATTTGAATTTAACATATGATAGCGTCTCATAAAGCGAGATTTATATATCTAAATTTGCAGAGGAATTTGTAGTGGGTAGTTTAGCTTAATCGGTCAAAACATCGTGACATATAATCACGGAGATGTGAGTTCGAGTCCACAGCTAGCCACCTACACTTTTCTCTGCAAAATAGGGGTAGTTTATCCTGTTCAGGCTATATTATTAGCATTATTCTGCGATTGAGAATTTAAAATCACTTCTTTAACTTTCTAAAAGACATCTCAACGCTTCTAAAAGCAAACTTCGTTTGTTTATTTACGTTTGTCGTAATTTGATTTTAACATATGAGAGCGTTTATCCTGTTTATCCTGTTCAGGTTATTTATATATATATATATATATATATATATATATATTTCTGTATATATACGCGCGTGTGCACAAACGTACACACACACACACATACGTATATATATATATATATAAGTGGCACTCCGTCGGTTACGACGACGAGGGTTATAGTTTACCGATCAACGGAACAGCCTGTTCGTGAAATTAACGTGCACCCAACTGAGCTTTGCACTCCGCAGACTCGCGTACCCTTAACGTAGTTCTCAGGGAAATTCAGCGTGAAACAGAATGTGACAAGGCTGGCCCTTAGAAATACAAATACTACTCATTTTTGCCAACTGACTGGACTAGAGCAACATGAAATAAAGTGTCTTGCTCAAGCAAGGACACAGCGTATGAGTGGGACTTGAACTCACGACTTTACAATCGTGAGTTCAATTCGCTAACCACTAAGGCAAGCGCCTTCAAACACACACACACGCACCACGCCCCACACACCCCACTCACATATACACTCAGACACACTATATATGTATGTGTGTGTGCATATTTATGCATAATAATAATAATAATAATTATTATTATTATTATTATTATTATTATTATTATCGAGGTGCGATAAGTACTTGTTTGCGTGAAAGAGGAGTTAAAACCCTTTAAAACCACGCATCTCTCACTATATGTAAACACGCACGGAGAATATAGCAAATATATTTCTCCGAAACAATCTTCTCACTTGTAAGATACATATAGTAAAATACGAATAAGATCATAGACATTCTGATATCAATTGATTTCGCTTGCTGTGTTAAACCAACACTTAAAGCTCATCAGCCAGACTTACTACATAAACTATTTATCCATCCTAATGATTTAAGAAATAGAGCATGTTAAAATATATAATAGACTGAAATAAGTGCTGGAATTTATATGCTCGACTAATGACCTCTGATGGCAGTGCTCCAGTATGGTCACATTCCAATGACTGAAAGCAGTAAAAATGCGTAAATACAACAAAAGAAAAAGAATACATATGTGTATGTGCATGCGTTTGTGTGTGGGCGTGTGCATGCCTGCATGTGTGTACACGTGATATTTCATCTGAAGATTATAACAATATACTGTAATGGATAAAAGTTAAGTAGTAACAAGTAAGACTGATATTAATATTTGTTTGGATAAATTCTCGTGTGACTTACAAAAATAAAGAGCAGTTATTCCACTAATTTTTACAACTGATCTGTTGGTTTGTCCTAAAGCTTGGTATCCCGTTTCTTACTAGCAAACAAATATACTGAGTAAGGACGAAATGATGGAGCATTTTATATATAAACGATGTATAAACTATGACATTAATAAACTAATATACTCTTTGGATTGTTTTATATTTTCAATATGAGAGTTGGTAGTTGTGCTTATGCGAACATAAGTATTAGTCATGATAGATGGGTGGATGTAGATAGAGGTGGTAGATTTCATTTCAGTATAACATAAGGATTTCTGTTGGTTTCCCCTTTGATTTTGTGTATGCGTGTGTGTTTAATTTGCGTTCCAATTTACGTAAGCCATTCGTTCTCGGACAGACGACAATGCTAACATTTCACACCAAACAAAATAAACATAAACTGAATAAAGTGCTGCATATTATATACATTACAACAAAGCAAATATTTTTTCTTGCTTTAATCGGTGTGTTGTTTCGTACCACAGGATTGTTCTGGCCTAGATTTCAGTAGTGAATATTATATGGCATTTTTCGTTTTAAATATAGTTTTTGTTTATTTGAACATTTGAACATCAGAATGTTTCTTATCATATCGTGGGCTGAATGGGTCTTAAAATCTAAATATTATACTGTTACGAAAGACCGTTTTTTCAATCATCTACTGACATAAAATTGCTAACACTCACACAGTAAAAAGCAATATTTCTTTTAGTCAACTAGACTGATGTCACTAGAAATGAAAAGGAAAAGCAAGTCTTCTGAATATGGATAACCGATTACTGAAGAACTCATTGTGCACACTGTCTTGAGACACATTACCAATGCGGTAATAACTTAGGTGAAGGAAAGTCATTTCTTCGAACTCTTCAGTGGTTATTAGTTAAATGATATGAATGAAAAAGGATGGTTGAAACGGTCACTAACGAAATCAAAATGCTTCATGAAGGCAGGCATGGCTATGCGGTAAAGAGGTTACTTTCGCAACCACTGTGTCTTGTATTGGATACTATAGCGCGATAGCTTGTACAAGTTTCTTTCTTCTCCTACACCCACGAGTTGGACAATAATTTAAGAAAGAAATTCAGTTGATATAAAGAGTGAGCAAATTCTTAAATACATACTTATAGACACACAGACACACACATCTATACGGCTATATCTATATCTATCTATATGTGTGTGTGTGTATTATATAATAAATCATATGGTATGTACCTGGTAGCTTACCGGTAAAGCAGAGTCACTTTCAGTGTTTGTCTCTTTCATTAACCATATATATATATATATATATATATATATATATATATA
>NC_068981.1:157796138-157797014 GCF_001194135.2 Octopus bimaculoides
TATATATATATATATATATACATACATACATACATACATACATACATACATACATACATACATACATACATACTCAGGAAAAAGTAATATCAACCAAATACCTGATGCACAAAAGGGACAGAGAGATACAAAAAGCAGCAAAATGTGACAACCGATGCAGACTTTGTGGAGTTAACACCAAAGATTTCACCCACATCATAAGTAGTTGTTCGAAAATGTTATCGTGGTATTATCTCTCGATTGAGATATGATGTAGCTCGGACGCTGTATAATGAGATCCGTCGGAAAGAAAACCCCGAGGCCAAAGAAATAAGAACCTACAGTATGATAGAATCCATAGCCATTCACAATAGAAATGAGTACTGGTGGAATATCATAGTGAAAACCGCAATAAAATGTAAACCAAATTGACTTGACATAGTAACTTGGGATACAGAAGAGAAACTGTTGCGAAAATCAGCTCCCCAGCGGATGTTAACATATAGCTAAAGATGAGCGAAAAAGAAAATACCTACGCTGAAGTAATGAGGAATCTACAGCTACTCTATCCAAATTACTAATTCGAGTTTATACATGTAATTATTAGGGCACTGGGTTATGTAACATACTGCCTAAATATGAATCTTGAGAAATTAGGCTTCTCAAAACCAGAAAAGAGAAAGCCGATTCGAAGACTACAAATCCAAGTCAGCTCTGGAACTGTAAATATCTGTAAAATTTTCCAGAAGTTCATCATTTAAGTATATATGAGTATATCTAGACAGAAAAAATTATATTCATGAGAATGCATACAAAAAACAACACATACAAATCGACACATATTTATACATACATAAATGCATATATATATATCTCTCTCTCTCTCTCTCTCTCTCT
>NC_068981.1:157797191-157800446 GCF_001194135.2 Octopus bimaculoides
TATATATATATATATATATATGTATATGTATATATATATTGGGTTCTCCGGAGAGTTCATGCCGAGGTATAATAGCTTACATTTCGATTTATATGCCATGAAACCACCTCTGTTCTGAGAAGAGGATATTTTCAGGTTAAAGGAAAGATGGAGACGCATTATGCAACAAAATGTTTCATATTTGGTTGATTAAAAATGTAATGGCAAATATTTATTGACCTTTTTCTTTCCTTTAAAAATCGGCACGAACTTTCCGGACAGCCCAATACATATATATGATTAGGAAACGTGCCAGAATCAGTATGAATCCTAAAAGGTAATATTTACCCCCGCTTAGAAGTGGACGTTGTGTCAGTGGATTTGCAGTGCTTAAAAGCACTCGTATGTGTGTGTGTGTGTGTGTGTGTGTGTGTGTGTGTGTGCATAGGAATGCATTTACGGCGGGGTACCCGCGTGTGTTTATGTTTTGCCGATCTATATCGTTATATCGGCGTAAGTATTATACAACAGTGAGAATCCGGCAGCATTTCCTTTTTACTCTAGTCTTCAGAAATGTTATAAACTAGTGCCTAGACCTGATGCTACTATTTGCAAATTGAGATATAACATAAATATAACAACAGCGCTTACTGAGACATACAGTCTTTCGAAAGTTTTTTTTTTTTTTTTCGTAAGTTTGTATGAATATAAGATAATTGAACTAGGTAAAAATATACGTTTGCAATAGTTGAACCTTTGAATACAGCCCAGAAAATAAGACAGTAGCTTTAAAAAAAAAAACAGAACAATGTCATACAGAAAGATGAGACAATGATAACAGGCTCAACTATTAAGTGAACAGTATAATTTCTTGTGTGCATGCAGTCTAACCGTTTGAAATATGTTGAATATTCTATGATGTTAAAGGGTTTTGTAAAGAGTTAAAAGTTAAACAGGAGTGCGACTTCGTTTCTGACAGAGATGCCATCATTTATGATGGAGTACGTAACTTATAAACTATGCTTCTCGATAAGACTAAGTGTGTGACTTTTAAATTTTAGTTTATTGCTTTCACATAGCGTATTATTGGAGGTTAAATGTATGGTTAAATGAGGCCAAGGGACAAAGCACAACGTCGCATTTGGTTCGTAGTCTTAAAAGAATTTAAAATACTTGGTAAAACTCTGCCTTACAAGTGAATAGAATATTTCAGCAAATGAGGCGTGACAGAAATTTACACGATATGTTTTGTTTATATATAAACTTCTTGGCTGTTTTTCATTGTATATGATGCAGTTGTACTAGATAATACACACGAAACTGCATTCAGTCTATATATGTTATGATATATATCTATCTTAGTCATAAGTCTGTCACGAAACTACAAAATCATTAATCCAAGGTTTGTCCCGGGTTCCAGGGCATATAAATGACCGAGAGTACACAACATTCATCTTTAAACGTGACGACGGTCCGTTACAGGGATAAACTTGCAGATGTTTTTGATATTCATTTTCATCTAAGTAGAGTGGAATAACGTAAAATAAGTGTTTTGCTCAATAACACAATGTTGTTTATAGAGAATTATTTACTTCTACTTCTTCAACAACTGAATAAGCAGGAAACAGCAATAATGATACAAGTGCAATTAATAATTTAATAATATATGTTATAACATGTTATTGATATATATGGTAGCAAAATACATACTATATAAAATTCTACACAAAAATATGTGATTAATTATGGGAGCTATCCCTCATATCGCAATGCAATGGCGAAACTAGCACACAAACATACGCATAAACAAATTACCAGGTAGCTCGCCATGATAGATCGCTGACCACTACATTTATATATTTTTCTCCTTGTTTCTTTCTGTGTTGCTTTCAGTTGAAGAGCGTAGGCTCGAAACGTCAAAGATTTTCTCTATTCCCGAGCGTTATACTAATACATTCATTTGTTGTTTACACGACCTGTTTTCGTCTGTTGTTTTTTTCGTAAATTCTCCCATATATTTATGTGTGTGTGTATGTGTATACATGTGTATATATAATAATAATAATTACTACTACTACTACTACTACTACTACTACTACTACTACTACTACTATTATCGTCATCATTATTATTATCGAGTTAGGGAAAATAACGACATGACCGCCCAAACTAAAGATCGTTAGCGAGATACCACTTTACCTATGGATGTACCTGATGGATGCAACACAACATGTTGCACGGAGTCCCACCCATAATGGACAGTAGCAGGATGTGCCGAAACGATCGTCGTACAAAGACTAATACCGAATCCATCTTCTGGTTACTTAATCAATTATTATTATCGCAACTAACACTCCGGAATTTCTGAAGTAAATCCAACGGAAATATACTCTGACTGTGGATGACACCAGGTAGCCCAAACCGTGCCAGTGCTCTACTCAACACTTCAGTATACTGATCGACATATACCCATTAGTCCAAAATATTACACACACACACACACACACACACACACACGTGTATATATATACATATATATATATTATGTGTGTGTGTGTGTATGTTTGTTTGTTTGTGTGTGTGTGTGTGTGTGTGTGTGTGTGTGTGTGTGTGTGTGTGTGTGTGTGTACGCAGCAAATAATTCAGGAGAAAATATTTGCAAAGATATTATTGAGTCTGTTATTATTTAGTGTAACAATTAAAAATGATAATAACAGAATCAATAATATATGCAATCAGGATTAAATAGCTGAAGGATTAAAATTAATCAAAGGATATACTAAGTATGTCAACCTGCTGGAAATAACAGTCAAAACTCTTATTCAAATCGCGGAAAAAACTGATCATAATTACCGAGATCAACCGTCTGCGAGCAAACAAGCTAACACAATCTCTCAACATACATTGAAGTGGACCAGTTTCTGGACTGGCATTATATGTGTTGAAGCGTTGAGTAGAGCACTGGCATGGTTTAGGCTACCTGGTGTCATCTGTAGTTGGGGTATATTTCCTTTGGATCTAGTTCAGAAATTCCGAAGTGTTAGTTGCGATAATAATAAGGCTATAAATGCCAGTCCAGAAACCGGTCCACATGAGTCCAAATACTTGAACGTATGTTGAGAGATTGTCTTAGCCCGTTTGCCCGCAGACGGTTCATTTCTGTAGTTATCATCAGTTTTTTTTTTTTCAGTAATTTAAATAAGAGTTTTGACTGTTATTTGCAGCAGGTAGACATACTTATTATGTCCTTTGATTAATTTATATATATATATATAT
>NC_068981.1:157800724-157801981 GCF_001194135.2 Octopus bimaculoides
ACACATACATACATACATACATACATACATACATACATACATACATATATTTGCCACTTAAATGCGGCTAAACCCTAAGGGTGAGTGTTACTGTTGCTTTTAGCCCCAGGTGAACATCTCCTCCAGCTGACTATTGACACACATCTGTGTCCTTCTGTATTTGCAAAGGGAAGTCATCCTTCCCATCTTGATCTGTGATACGTACGGACTCGAGGACTTTTGCAACATCATGTACCCAGATATGTATCTATATGTACATGTAGATGAAGGTATGTACATACATGTACATATATATGCATATACTCATATATTGTTTATATATATATATATATATATATATATGTTTGTATGTATGTATGTATATTAATGTTAGTGATGCACTACCACCTTGGTGGAGAAGAGGAAGAAAATGATGTGTTAGCTGGTTGTGTGCTATGATCCATTTTGTGTTTCGTGTTAGGAAATTTTTTGTTATTGTCTCTTCTGTTCTATAACAGATATGCACTCATATAATGCACTCTGTTTATGATATGTGTGTTTTGGGTAGGAAATTATATAACGTATTAGTTGCATTGTGTTTCTGTTTATATTTATCAGTTGCCTGGTCGACTGATTTTTTATAAATATCCGTTATTAATTAGCGTTTGTTGTAATCTGTGTGGTCTTAAGGCATAGTAGAGGAATGGAGCAATTTCTGTCACAATCACGAAGCCACGTGTTCGATCCTACTGAGTGGCACCACGGTCATCGATATCTTCTTCGTGTGTAAAATTGGGAATAAGAAAACTGCTTCGAAGACCGTTATATACACTTTATCAAAGTGTCAGCCTTGTCATACACTGACACATCCATTGTCACCGAGAAGTACGCTAGGTTAACTCAAGGTAACAATGTATATCTGCAGTATTGTCGGCCAAGTACATGCTAATTCAATGAAAAAATTCTTCGTTTGATCGAAAAATCGGTATACTTATTCCCAAGATTGATACAGTTACATTTTTGACACTTTTATAAGCTAATGTTGATACAATAGATTGACACCATATGTCACAGGCTAACTGAATACAGTGCGTACGTGTTGATTTGATGTTCTATATTATACAAATAAAAGCTAACATCAACTAGAAGCCGATATTGTGGATACAGTTATGTAATTTTATGTTCAGTTTTCATTAATTTCTACATAATCGTGTATTGAGAAAATATCATTGAGAAAACTATATAGCTCTCTCTCTCTCTCTCTCTCTCTCTCTCTCT
>NC_068981.1:157805237-157806621 GCF_001194135.2 Octopus bimaculoides
AAGAAATCGAATCCAGTGTTTGATTGCTACTTACGTTATCGACTCCCATATGGACACAAATCAAACATGACTCTAGTGAAATTTTACATTTGAATATAAAACAGGTAACTAAATACTGTTCTTTAATATACCGTAGTTGATGGCTTAAAAGACGCACGAGGATATTAAATGCACCCTTATTTCAGTAGCGTATATTCAGGAAACAATCTTTTTAGTATATTAAAGCATGAAATATAGACTCAACTTCGCATGTAGGACGCGGGTTGGTTTACTGAGTAGAACGTGCGTCATATATGCCATCAAATACGATACGTTTAAATCCATACGTTTAGTGGGAGAATGTACTGGATTAGATGAACTGTAGCACTTTCTTGACACCTACTATATCAACCACCAGAAGCTGCAAAACAAAACTCACTGATATTTACAATCAGATCGTGAAAGGATGTGACTAAGAACTGCAAGCTGTTTTGTTCCTTTCACTCATTACGCCATCGTGTTATAGATATTTAAATGCGAAGCGAGCTGTTATTCCTAACCGTTGTCATTAATTGAAAGACTGATGTTTACAAATAAGTTCTGGTTATAGTATTTATGGAATTTGATCCAGGAAGTCATTATGATTTTTAGAACTTTCAATTTAGAAAAACACGCCGAGGGCTGAAGTGATGAGACGGTAACCACCCCCACCATCACCCGACCACCCATTCCCATCCTAAGCTAAAATGGAGGTAAGCGATCTTGCCACCAAGATTGTTTGGGTCCACGAGATGTCATTCTGAAATGCCATAATACATCTAACTGTAACTATAACAGTAACCATCAGTTAACTGTGACCACCACAGGCTAGAAGTTTCCCACTGATGCAAGCCATAGTGTCATCATTAAATTAATTAACTTCGTTAGGTTGCCATGCTGCATTCAAGTTCTGTTGCATTAGCTTGGTGAGTACTGGGCGCTGTAGAGCAGACTCAAATCAAAATAGTACTACATACAAAGGAAATTTGCATAAGTTCTAATGATTATGTTGTGACCACATACCTATAAGATTGCCAAAATTATAGTTATTGAACATTTATAAAAAAAAAAAATAATACAAGCGTAAACACCTTAGAGTACTGTACCTATATCATAGACAATGCTGCTGCGACGCACACAGACCACGTAGACTTCACTTCACCAAAACTCGCAAAAATTAATGCGAGTGAAAAACAAAATTCAACAACACACGCGCGGGCGTGCATATTTATACGTTTCAGTTATGCGGCTGCGGTCATGGTGGAGCACTACCATTATATGTATATATATATATGTGTGTGTGTGTGTGTGTGTGTGTGTGTGTGTGTGTGTGTGTGTGTGTGTGTGTGTGTGTGTGTGTGTGTGT
>NC_068981.1:157809128-157813298 GCF_001194135.2 Octopus bimaculoides
TGGCTGCTCTGCATTGACAAGGGGCAACACCCTGAAACTAGTCTAGTCTGCAGATGCCAAACCAGCAAGGGAAGCTGCTGACCTCCGCTGTTCGAAGGTTATAAAGGACACAGGTTTCGTGTGTCACATAGCTAGCTAGAGGCGATGGCTTCTTGGAGCTAATTCACGGCAGCTTTCGTCCTAATTTTGGGACTGCCATGTCGGCTTGGCGATAACTATTAATTCCCAGTACCGCTGCCGTAGTCTCCTTTAGAGAGACTTAGAAATATTAATAACTCTATTATATATATAACGTTATCCCATTACTGCCCCTTCTTTTCCCTTTCCCGATTATTTCCCAGGAATCCTTCGATCCCACCTCTCACTCACTTTCTCTCTTATCCTTCCCCCTATACCGTCTATTTTTCCGAAACAATAACATTTCATCACCCGTTGATGGATGTCTCTGCTAACAACTCCTAAAATGATTGACGATATTTATAAATCTACTGTTATTTTTCCCATCGTTTTTTCGATCTTTCCTTTTTTCCTGTTTTTATTTTCTATTGAGTAGCAAACAAAAATTTACAAAGAAGTAAATATGCAAATAAGATAGACAGAATGAAAAAAAAGAAAATGGGGAAGAAAAACTAATGAGAGAAGGAAAGAGAGGAAGTAGTAACAATGCTGTTAAAGAAAATGCTTAAGTGGCTGAGGAAACGATGTTCGAATTGTATTTTTGCATGAAAGACGACGGCTACCAAATTACTCGCATGTCGCCATAAAATTTACTAACATTTTAGTGTTATCATCAATGCTTTATTGTGTGTTTATGTGTGTGTGAATATCGTGGAAACATTTAATTCATAATCATTAGTCCGACAAAATATCTTTTTCTTTCGTCTATGGCTGTTGGAAGGCGAAACAAGATATATTTTGTCGGATTAACGATTATGGATTAAATATTTATTCACTATCAGATTTATTTTTAAGTTCTTTATTCTATGTGGCCGGCCATAGCTTCTTAGAACTTGCCATCCCGTTGAATAAATATCGCCTATTTATTAATATACGTCAATATACAAATGGGCTCAAGCATGTCAGAATCATACAGACGTTCTTTCCACAGTGATGAGATTCTGGATTCGGTATTACTGACTCTCGTTGTTGGCACTCCGTCGCTTACGACGTCGAAGGTTCCAGTTGATCCGATCAACCGAACAGCCTGCTCATGAAATTAACGTGCAAGTGGCTTAGCACTCCACAGACACGTGTACCCTTAACGTAGTTCTCGAGGATATTCAGCGTGACACAGTGTGACAAGACTGACCCTTTGAATTACAGGCACAACAGAAACAGGAAGTAAGAGAAAGTTGTGGTGGAAGAGTACAGCAGGGTTAACCATCCCCATCCGGAGCCTCGTGGAACTTTAGGTGTTTTCGTTCAATAAACACTCACGACGCCCGGTCCGGGAACCGAAACCGCGATCCTATGACCGCGAGTCCACTGCTCTAACCACTGGGCCATTGCGCCTCCACTGCTACTGACTCTTATATTGGCCAAAACCTTGTAAGTAAAACTGGGTACAGTTGTGGAAATCACTCGGATGGTTTGTCCATGTTATTCAAAGAGTCAGCTTTATCAGATATTGTTTAACGCCGAATCAACCTAAAAATTACGTAAATCTCTGTTGAATACCCAACTATTTACACATTGATCCAATGAATGGATAGATCAAGTGAGAAGATTACTGAGAGTAACGAATACTCATCATAAAATACATGATACATTTACTCTTCATTACTTAAATGGTGGTGATTCAGGAGTTTGATTGTAGATGGTTTGTAACCAGGAAGTATCTACGATTGGACTGTAATAGTTGCGTCTTCTAATGAATGACTACTCAATAGTTTCTAGGTAAGCCAAAAGCGACTACTTTATCCGGAACAACTGAGATCGACAAGTGCTAAGAAGTCTAACCTAACTTCAGTGTAAATCTGTAATACTATTACAGATATAAGCATAAGAAAATCTTATCATCATTATCATCATCATCATCATTCTTAACCTCGCCATCGTCGTCGTCGTCGCCATCTTTTTTCAAGTAGTGCTGGTGTCATTGAGTGTTTTCTCTTTGTCAACTTCGTGTCATTTAGGTATTGAGTTTTTTTATTGTGTGTGTGTGTGTGTGTGTGTGTGTGTGTGTGTGTGTGTGTGTGTGTGTGTAAGTTGTTTTCTTAGAACTAATCTGCGTGATATGTTTAGAGTGTCTAATATTGAATTATATTCTATACAAGAATAAACCATTGTGGTTAATTACTCAGGGACGTCATCTGTATATAAACAACAGCAGCTAACATAGTGTAGGCATATTTAAAGCAGTAAGCAACAAGAATTTAATTAGAAATATATAATAATGTTGACCCTTCTTTACACTATAAGTATTTCAAGTTCGATTCTTTATACTCATTACGTTAAATATTAAATCTAAATTAACTGTTTACTTTTAAGTTATGTGAGTGTAAGTTCTACTTCTTTCGAAATATATTTGGATTTGACTATTGTATTATTTCAGTGGTAATTAAGGCGGTGAGCTGGCAGAGTTGTTAGCACGCCGTGCAAAATGCTTAGCGGCATTTCGCCCGTTATTACGTTCAGGGTTCAAACACCGCTGGGGTAGACTTTACCTTTCACCCTTTCGTGGTCAAATGAGTAAGTGCCAGTTGATCACTGGGGTCGATGTAATTGACTTAACAGTCCCCCTAAATTGCTGGCCTTATGCCAAAATTTGAAATCAATCTTTCAGTGAAAATTAAGGTGGCGAGCAGGCAGAATCTTTACCACACCGGACAAAATGCTTGCGGCATGTAGTCCGTCTTTGCGTTCTGGATTCAAATGCCGCTGGGGTCGACTTTGCCTTTCACTCTTTCGGAGTTAATATAGTAAGTACCAGTGAAACACTGGGGTCGATATAATCAACTTACACTCTCCTCCGAACTCGCTGGCTTTGTGCTAAAATTTGAAACCATTATTTCAGTGGTAATTGTTATTATAGGATTTGTGAAGTGGTGAGCAGACAGAATCGTTACCACGCCGAACAAAATAATTAGCGGCATTTAGTCCGGTTTTACGTTCTGAGTTAAAGTTCCGCCGAAGTCTACCTTTCATCTCTTTTAGGCTCGATAAAAAAGTTTCTGCTGAGAACTTCGGTCGATGTCATCGACTAGCCCCTTCCCATCAAAATTTCAGGCCTTTCTTCCCTATATTCTTCGCCTTTAATTACTTAAAGGCTCTGTCTTTCTTGCTTTCTCACTCTAATTCTCATTTTCTTTCCCTCCTCCCTTCCCCCCTCTCTTGTTTTCCAGTGTTTTTTAGTCTTGTGTTATATTTTTCCTCGATTATATTTTTGCTTCAATGTTATTCCTCCCTAACACACATGGTGGCACTCCATCGCTTAGGACGTCGAGGGTTCCAGTTGATCCGCTCAACGGAACAGCCTGCTCGTGAAATTAACGTGCAAGTGGCTGAGCCCTCAACAGACACGTGTACCCTTAACGTAGCTCTCGGGGATATTCAGCGTGACACAGTGTGACAAGGTTGACCCTTTGAATTACAGGCACAACAGAAACAGGAAGTAACAGTGAGAGAAAGTTGTGGTGAAAGACTACAGCAGGGTTCGCCACTATCCCCTGCCGGAGCCTCGTGGAGCTTTAGGTGTTTTCGCTCAATAAACACTCACAACGCCCTGTCTGGGAATCGAAGCCACGATCCTATGATCGCGAGTCCGCTGCCCTAACCACTGAGCCATTGCGCCTCTATCCTAACAAACCTACATATCTATTTAATTACTAGCAGAAATACCCGGCGTTGCCCGGGTTAAAGAGAATAATGAAATCTAAAAACGCCGTCTAGACTACGCATCATCTTTATATATAGAGATCTATATACACACACGCACCCAAACACACGTATATATATGTATATCAATATAAATATATGAAAGTCAATGAAGTCTCGTAAAAGAAGGTGATCATGTACATACTTTCTTGCTGTTGTGATTATAACACCTCATTGTAAACTATGTTCCTTGTTTTCCCTTGTGGAGCATATACAAATAGGTTTTTTTTGCTGCCCACTCTTGAGCAGCCAACATACAGTTGTCCATGTGAGAAGCAGGGCTCTTCCAAGACA
>NC_068981.1:157816159-157820415 GCF_001194135.2 Octopus bimaculoides
ATATATATATATATATATATATATATATATATATATATATATATATATACACGCACACACACATATGTATATATGTATATATACATATATATACATATCTATGTGTGTGTGTGTGTGTGTGTACATATATGTATATGCCGTTCTGTATATGTATGCATGCATGTGTTTATGCTTGTGTGCGATTGTATGTATGCATATGTATGTGCGTGTGTATGCGTGTGTGTGTGTGTGTGTGTGTGTGTGTGTTTTCATTCCTTTCCTACTAGTTCAAGGCTCCTGTGCATCGAATGAACCCAGTCCCAACACATCCTCTGGTATCTTCCTCCACGAAATGGCATGCAGCCTTCCATCTACAATTTTTCACAGTATTCAAATTAGCTCACTGTATCTTGTCTTTCCTGTTGAAAGCATCGCTTGTGGCCACCAAACTCTACTATTTTTACTATCACTCTTTATTTGCGTTACATGACGAAATTAAGATTGTTGATGGTAAAAAATTCACCCCTAAATGGTATTGTTGTTCTTATTTACAGTGACTGGCATGTAGCGTTCACCTTTCTTTCAAATTTTCATTCTATTACTCCAATACTTGCGATCATTTGCTGTGGTTAATTACCTTTACCCTTTCCTCCAGCGCATCAACCAGTCTTCTATGCGATATTTCACGAGGCCGTGTGTAACTCTGCTTCAGGCTTAATGGGCAATTGGGGAGTGTATACCTCATCATCCTAACCTTCGCGTTTTTACGCATCTCACTATTCATTGAAATGAAAGGTAGCTTATGGAAAACATAAGCTACCTTTAGCTCCACACCTTCGAAGTTAATAGCAGCTGGGCAGTGGAGGAACTTGTGCAAGTGACAACATACTGACATACCGTCATGCTTAGCTAGAACCCTATGATACAAAGCAAGCATGTGGTATATTTATGGACTAGATACACAAGGTAGATGATACTACGAGGGACGGAGATCCTTTCAGATTCTTTGGCAATCTCCCACATTGCCATATATACTTCCTCACCCCAGGATGTATTGTGCGAAGCCGGAAAGTGTATAATGTGCGTTTAGCTCTTTCACATTGTAAAAATGTTTGACTTAGTCAAGCATCTCTGGACCATCATCAGATTGACAAGCGAACTAGCACGCACGCACACACACACATACACACACTCATTCATTCACACACACACTCCCCCCCCACACACACACACTCCCCCACACACACACACTCCCCCCCCACACACACCCATATGTACCGAGACAGACGCAAATGCACATACATAGACAACACATACGAATATGTGTGTGTGCATATGCAAACGTGTGCAAACGTGTGTGCGAAAGAGTTTGAATGTATGTGTCTAAATGGCTGTGTCTATATTAGTAATGTCTCTGAGTAAATATAATGTTTTTGTTTTTTCTTTCTTTTTGTTACTAGACATTCAATATTTTTGCAGAGAACAGTGTCTCGTTGATTACATCATTTTTCTCAATATCTGTTCTTAGTGACCACAGTAAGGTAAATAGATAGATAGGTAGATAGATAGATAGGTTATCTTGTATGTCGCGTTCTACATGTGTGTATGCCTTAGTATTTTTTTTACTAGATACAAGGTTACTTTTGTAGATATAAAAAGGTGTAACTGGGAGCAACTATTTGAGTTCAGAGTAACTAATATAACTGGTAATTAACGTCTCTCTCTCTCTCTCTCTCTCTCTCTCTTTCTCTCTCTCTCGATATGATATATATTATTATATTATATATTAATGAATTTGGCGATGCAGCCACGAAAGTGATTTTAGAAATGTGCTCTGTCAAGCTGATTAATCACAAAGATAAATTTGTTCGGTTAAACAAAAACCCCCCACGACTCGACTGTAGGTCCTATATATATATAATTAATATGAAATAAAAATTACATATTGTATGTGTTCAATTAATTCTCTGTGTATGCGACACCGATCATTTCACTGCTGCAGTGGATTTGATGTCGCTAACGAAGAAACAATGAAAAGTGGCGTACGTGATGTATTTGTGTTTTCTGTGTGTGATTTTGTTCTGATAACCTGAATATAATATCGAAACTTTATACGTATATACCTACATACAAATATATATGTACATATACATACATGAACAGATAGATATACACAAGTGCATATGATGTATATACACACATACATACACATATACATGTGCGTGTATGTGCGCGCGTGTGTGCGTGTATGTGCGCGCGTGTGTGCGCGTGTGCGTGCGTGTGTGTGTGTGTGTGTGTGTGTGTGTGTGTGTGTGTGTATGTGTGTATTAGGCGCAGGCTTGGTTCTGTAGTAAGAAGTTTGCTTCCCAACCTCACAGCTCCGGGTTCAGTCCCATTGCGCCTGAGTGAACTTTGGTAGGGCGAAACTGAAAAAAGTCCGTCGTACACACACACACACACACACACACACACACACGCACACACACAGACACACACACGCGCGCACGCACGCACATACACACAACACACATATACATATATACATGTGCGTGTTTGTATCTCTTTCCCTCCCCGCACGACCGCTTGCCAACCAGTGTTGCGAGCTTGTATCCGAGATTAGTGATAAATTTAGTTAAGTTCACAACCGAGTTTCTTTTCCATTCCAATACACTTATATTACAATTTCCATAAATATTATATTTGGTATAATTTTTACGAACATTGTTTTTGTCTGTCTCAAATCTAGGTACGACAAATAAGCTAAGTTTTATGAGAAGATGCTAGGTATTTCATCCAAATTCACATATCTGTAAAACCGAATGTTAAAATCTAAGTTATGCTTTTTCGGTCGGTGCCCTCTCCCTGTGCCATCTTAAATGTAAATACATAGTACACCAAAGTCGTTATTCAAGCGTCTTCTATTTACCAATGTTCATATTCATCATGAAATATAAGTTAGCTGCTTTAATTTTGCGTAAAAGTATTTATTTTTCTCAAAGGAATACATGTTTACACTGTACACTCTTTAAAGCTAATTTTTGGGTATATTATTATATCATATCCTGACTGATTATGCTGAATATTGAATTTTAAAAATATTTCTTTACACTATAATATGTATTCAAGTCAAATCAAATCATACAACATTTATAAAATGATGCCGCTTCAGGCAAGAAATATTTTTGCAGAATCGTTAGCTGTATTTCGTCCATCTTTGCGTTCTAAGTTCAAATTCCGCTGAGGTCAACTATGCTTTTCATTCCTTCGGGGTCGATAAAATAAGTACCAGTTGATCACTGGGGTCGATGTAATTGACTTGTCCTCGCCTGAAATTGCTGGTTTTATGCCTATAGTAGAGAAGATTATATTTTAAACCATTGGCGGATAGCTGGCAGGATGTGGGTGCTGGGAAGTAGTCAGTGCTAGTGTGTGCGGGGTTGTGTGATATGGTATAGAATAGTAAGGTAGTGTGTGTTGTGGTGGTGTGATGTGGTGGTTTGGAGGAGGCGAGTGAGGAAAGCAGTGGGGTGTAAGGAATGGAATGGGGTGAGATGTGATGCATAGGGATGGTGGGTTGTAGGGGTGGGGTAACGAGGGAGGGGGTGACGATGGAGGGAGAGAGTGGAAGGGAGAGAATGGAAAGAAGAGAGTGGAAGGGAGAGAGTGGAAAGGAGAGAGTGGAAGGGAGAAGGTGTGTAGGAGTGAAGGGGGAAGTAGGTGTCAGAGCAAGAGAGAAGAGGTAGGTGGGAGGAAGTATGTGTGAGAGGAAGAGAGGAGAGAGGAGGAGAGTTGATCCCATGGGGCGCAAAGGAGCGAAGAGAGAGGATTAATCCCTGTTCACGTCGAAGACATGAGACCGGATGGCTCCTGTGCAAGGACAATCCGAACACAGACAGGTGTTGCAAGGAATGACCGGTAGAGCGGAAATAACGAGAGACCGGGGTGACGTTGCCGAGTCTGATGTCTCAAAGGTTTCCCGTTTGACCGATGTATAGAGAAGGACAGATAGAGCAGGAGATGCAGTAGATGACGGTGGTGAAGGTGGAGGAGGAAAGGTTTGTAATTGGGCATGATTCAATAACGAGAAGAAAAGAAAAAAAGAAAAAAGGGGGGAGAGAGAAAGGCAAATAAAGACGTGAAGAGGAAAAATTCAAAAGGTGTGGGGAGAAAGAGGCAAAAGGCGTGAGGAGAAAAATATATACAAGAGGTGGGAGGAAAATAAAAAAATAAAAACAAGGACAGAAAGATATATATATATATATATATATATATATATA
>NC_068981.1:157820991-157822731 GCF_001194135.2 Octopus bimaculoides
ATATATATGGGAGAATATACAAATAATAACAACAGACGAGGACAGGTGGTGTAAATAACAAAAGTATATATTAGTATGACGCTCGGGAATACGGAAAGTCTTTGACGTTTCGAGCTACGCTCTTCAACAGAAAGAATACGGAGACAAGGAGAAAAACACGGAGAAAAAAAAAATTGAAATCTATCTATCTCCATATATATATATTTATTTTTATATATATATACATATATATATATATATATAAATAAATATATATATATGGAGATAGATAGATAGATAGATAGATGCATACATGCATGCATACATACATATATATATATACACACATATACATATATATATACACATGTGTACATTTTCATGCGCATACGTTCTTCCCCCTTTTCTCACACTTTATCTTTGTATTCGACAAATACCCTTTCTGTTTCTCTCGAACTTTTCTCGTACACATAAACACATACACTCACACAGAGAGACACACACACACACACACACACACACACAAGTATATTTGTATGTGAATATGTATATATACGCTCTATCTCACATTTTGTATTTTCGGAATTTATTTATCTTTACACATTTCGTCAAAATATATATCATAGTGATTCACACATCTCTGATAATTCCCATATTTCAAATAACTAATGAACACATTCACTCTATCTGTCCCTTGTTTTATTTCGACGAGAGGAAACGAAAGGGGGAAGAAAAAAAGACGAAACAATAACACAAAAGAAGCTTGTGCAAAATGTTGGTCAGTGGAACATAAAAAAAGTGTAGAATAGACATTGATTTCTCTGTGTCCGCCATTAAAAACAGCATATTTACAGAAGAATTATTAATATTAACTTACCTTCACCTAAACTACGCCCTTCATGTTAATAGCAATATAAATGAAACCATCTCCTATCTTGACGCCCCGTAGCTAATACACATTTCTCACGTACTTACTACATGAGTAATATATTGCCTCAATGGTTAACGTGTCACTCAACTGGTTGATTACTTATTTCGGTGTTAAACGAGTTACTTAAGAAGTTGGTTACTAATTTTGTTGTCAGTTGTATGTAAACCTACGACACAACAATTAATCCTCTATGTGATCGTTCGACTAGTTAGAAATAGCAGCCAAACCACGCCCATTTGCTATAGAATACATACATATTTGGTAATGATGTAGGGTGTACACGACGCCAAAGAAAGTAAAAATGGGGTTCTGGTGGTAGAAACGTCGTCGATCATGACACATTTTTGCAGTAACTTGTCTCATAGAGCACACACGCTTTTTATTGTCTGTTTTAGGACATCTGCAAGCATCACAAACATACGTGCTTGTATATACATTTATATACATATACACACATAATTATGCATAATATATATTATACATACATACATCTATACATACATACATATATATATATTTGAGGAGATTCGTTATAGGTATAAGAATATACCATAAATAAGTATTAAAAAATGGAGAAAAGATGTTGAAATAGATTTATTATAAAGCTGGATTGCATTGAATCCAGTTTTATAATAAATCTATTTCTGTTCCAACATCTTTTCTCCATTTTTTATACTTGTTTATAGTATATTATTATACCTATAACGAATCTCCTCAAATATTATTTTCATATTCTTATTACCTGTTTTGGCTGATTTTCATGAATATGATGAATTCTTATTAGAAATCACCTATTCTCTCTTTTTGGATCTCCACACCCCCATATATAT
>NC_068981.1:157822906-157827912 GCF_001194135.2 Octopus bimaculoides
GGGTTCCTATTATTGAGCCTGGTCGCAGTTCACCTATTTTCGTTCAGCGTCAGGCGGTCGTGCTAAAGGTGACCTCTGTCAAAAAATATATTTCGTAGCAGACGTTCTCTCGACATCGTTTACAAGCGCCTGATTCGGGCTCAGAAGTCACAGCCCAAGTTGTTATCTATAATCGTAAAAATTTAAAGTAATCCAAATTCAATGTTTACTTGAAAATATAAATTTCTCTAGAGATTACGATTTAACTTCCAATCTATGAAAAGTTTCCGTTCTACAATATTCTTAAAGGAACGAAAAATTATCCAGCAACTCGGGTTAATGTGAACAAGCCTGATAGGTGTAAAAGACTAACTGGCATCTCTTGTCAAGAGAGGGCCCTCCAATCCGATCGTTTTGCGGGGATACTATTTCCAACAATTATAGGCGGTCTTACTTCCTGTCGCCAAGAACTGCGACTGTTCATTGAGATATCTCCGAACATCTTAGTAGAGTCAATGAATGTAACCGCTCCGACGACCTCACATGTGTAGTGGGTAGGTATTTATAGACTGTTAAACACTTTTGGTATGTAAATTAGGGACTCCTTCATAGAATAATTGCTGAATTTGTTGAGTATATAAACAGTTTGTCGGCTTGTTTCTCTGGAGACTGTTTCTGATGAGAATCCAATAAGGTTTGAAAAGGTTTTTTCAGTCTTCAGAGAAATGGCTAAAATTTGTCCTCTTTATAACTTATTCTATATGTTACAAAGCTATAATATCATACCGTGATAATGTGTGAACTAGATCCCCGTTAACAGGCCGCTAGTTTTTATAGAAGTGTTAAACACTTTTGATATGCAGTAACTGCTGCATTTGTCGAGTATAGAAACAACTTGGCTGCTTGTTTCTCTGGAGACTGTCAGAATGATGAAAACCCAATAAGGTTCGAAAATCGATTAAGGTTGTTCATCATTTCTTTTTAGTCTGCAGAGAAATGGCTAAAATTTTTCCTGTTCATAATTATACCATATGTTACACACACACACACACACACACACACACACACACACACACATACATATATAAATACAATCTCTCTCTCTCTCTCTCTATATATATATATATATATAAAGAGAGAGAGAGAGAGAGAGAGAGAGAGAGAGAGAGAGAGAGAGAGAGAAAAGGAAAATGAAGAAAACATCTAACAATGTAGAAACCTTTAAAACAAAACCTTTATATTTCAGGCACAAAGGCCTATCTTCAGAAGGAAGCAGTCCAAGAAATGTCTAGTTACATCGATTTCGTTATTTTACTTTAAACTGCTAGGTGTTTGGGTTAGCAGCAGTGACAGAAACTCTGCAACTATAGGTCGTTGTGACGTATTTTCTTGTGTTGGTGGTGGTGGTAGAAGATGGTGTTGGTGGCGTATGTTATGATGTTGGTCGTAGTCACCGTGATATATTCATAGGAGCCACCAGCCCATCTCCGATCAACGGCAAATTTTCGGGTTGAGGCGGTAGCTCAATATAGATTCCTTGATTCGGAGATTTCCTGTGTTCCTTTCTGAGGCTAGTATGGAGGCTTCTACCTCTTTGGGGGTGTAAACGCATTTTGTTAAGTGTTTGCAGAAAGATGACACGTTGGTAGTGGTGTGCTCCTTATTCAGACGCGGAGTGGTCGGACTGTGCTACCAATGTAACAGATGGACTGCTTCTACTAAAGATAGGCTTTGCACGTGAAATATAAAGGTTTAGATCTTTTCAAAACTTTCTGCATTGTTTGAAGATTTCTTTATTTTCCATTTCTTTTCTACTTCTGTACTACAATGCTTCATGCGAACTATAACGCTCTTGCATAGATACATGTATATATATATGTGTTCCAGCATGAGTGCAGCCCTCAGGCTGAGGTCTTTAAAAGAATATATACGGTATACACACGTACACACTACATATGTGCACACATACACACATAGATACACACATATATATATATGTATATATATATATATATATATATGTGTGTGTGTGTGTGTGTGTGTGTGTGTGTGTGTGTGTGTGTGTGTGTGTGTGTGTGTGTGTGTGTGTGTGTGTGTGTGTGTGTGTGCATGTGTGTGTGTGTGTATGTATGTGTGTGTGTGTGTGTAACTATGCATGCATATATATATGTGTGTGTGTGTGTGTGTGTGTATAAGCTCTTATTTAGGAATGTGTATCATATATGATGCATGGTCGCCAGGGAAATAGGTCCCGTATATCGCATATGATACACAGGACAGGTATAGGGTTAAAAGGCTTATTGACATTCTTCAGAATACTAAAGCTATAAGATTTTATTTTCCCAAGACCTTCTCTAACTGCAGATGAACAGTTCTCGAGCTTCTCGACTGGCAGCAATTTTATGCTTGATTAAAATAGATCAGTCCTCCCATGCTTGTACCATGCGTTTTGCTCACGTCTAATGATTTTCATTTGAACATTTTTAGTTGAAGATTCGAATTCCGTTTTGGAATCTCAATCTTAGATGGATTAAATTTTCTCCAATTTCGCTTATAATATGATGCAGGCGTTTTGAAAGCATAGTAAAACTAAACTGAATGCTCTCTAAAAACAGGGGCATTATCTTTTGTTATTCTGGATGTTGACTAACAAAACTGAAGGAAAATATCAAAAATACATTGACAGTTTTCAAATCTCTGCTATTAGAATCATTTAAGAATTGCTGTGCCAGCGGAAAAAGAAGTTACAAAAGCTCCGTAGAAGAGGACTTACATTGGCAGATAAATCTTGACTCGGAGATTTCAGTTGTCAGTCAAATGACAAACGAAGAAACTGTAAGTATGATGTGCCAGTGATGGTAGGGGAGCATCCATGAATAGGAAGACAGAGAGAGCACAAGAGGATGGTAATGAATTAAATGACGAAAGATTTTCAATAGACAGTTATATTCAGTGAGCCACCGACATATTTGCGGGGCTTCAGCACTGAACTTCTATATCTGAACAAATGATGATTGTGTATATAAAGAAGCTAGTCAAAACACAAAAAGCCTAACTATATGGTGCAGATATCAATCTGTTAGACATCGTCTAGAAGATTATTGCTTCAAATTTTGGCACCAGACCAGCAATATCGGGGTTAGTCGATTACATCGACACTAGTGTCGAAAGAATGAAAGAAAAAGTTGAACTCGATTTGAATTTGAACTTAGAAGGCAAGGACGGAAGAGACACCAGGAAGCATCTGCCCGGCGTGCTAACGATTCTACCAGCTCGCCACCTTCTGGAGGATTATTAACGAGAATGTTAAGCATTGCTTTATTAACAGCTGCAGACATGCATAATTTTTAAGAGATATTTTACGTGTCAGTAGGTCTTTCTTTTCTTTGTTTTTCTCCTAATCTAGATATTTTGTCTCACATTAAACACGTGCCAATAAAATGTAACTACTTTGAATTCTATTTGACTTCTCTATTACTGGGCTAGTTCTATGGCAGAAAAATTGTGTCACAGAACTAGCACTTGAATAAAGAAACTGAACAAGCATGAACTAGAGTTAAACTTTCGGAAGTTGTACAATTTATGTATTATTTTACCATCTTCTATTCTAGACTTCAATTAATTAAACTTGCAGTGTTAGTGAGGCTCAAATTGTATGAAAATAAAACTTGCTCTGAATTAAAATGAAACTAAGAACGTAAACTCCGTTTCTTTTATCAAATGACAGGTGCATTATTAATTAGTATATAAGACATACTATTTGCTTCATTCATTAGTAAAGTAATATGACAGACAATACAGTGTTTCTCTAACCCCTCTTCTCTCACTTTCTCTTCCTTTTTTCTCTCTCTCTCTTGCTCTCTATAGCATTTACCTTTCTCCCTTCTCACTAATTAAAAAATTATTCTAATTTTCTCACAAGTTCTACATCTTTCTTTCTCACTACTTCCATTTCTATCTCTCTCCATTTATATATATATATACATATATATATATATGTGTATATATATATATATATATATATATGGTACTATTGTGGTCACGTGATCAAAGTTTGAGCCTGATTGCGCCATTTTCTTTCTGGTTTACAGTGTAAGTATGGCCGCTCCTCTAGCAATGTGCACTTAAAAAGGCAAAGAGCAATGATCCGATTTCTCTAGTCGGAAGGTGTGTCAGGTACTGAAATTCATCGAGGCTGTTTGCACAATACGGGGATCGAGAAGTTTAAAAGTGGTGGGACAAGGGTGATGCACGAAGAGGAAGCAGGACGCCCGTCAACCTCCACCACTGACGAGAAGATTCAGCAAGCTGTCGAAGGAAGTTTTGTTGTCGTATGACAATGCACGCCGACACACGCCACACAGACCGTTGAAACTATTAACCAATTGGATTTTGAGATGCTGGAACACCCTGTCTACAGCCCAGATCTCGCTCCCTTCCGACTATCATATCTTTGGACTGCTCAAAGATGGTTTACGAGGTCGTCGATTTCCTACGGGTGAAGATGTGAAGGAAGCGATGCATAAATGGTTGCACGACCAACCGAAAACGTTCTTGGAGAGAAAACGGAAGCTTGTGAATCGCTGCACCAAGTGCATCGAAAAGGAAGGAGACTATATAGAAAAATGACGTACTTATTTATCCCCTGCTTTTGTGTAAAATACATTGAGAAAATAAGAGTGCGTATGATTTTTGATTCTCCCGCGTATATACATCTTTATCTCTCTCTCTTTCTCTCTCACTATCTATCTCTGTTTGTCTATCTGTCTGTCTGTCTGTCTGTCTGTCTGTCTGTCTGTCTATCTATCTATCTATCTATCTATCTATCACGTATATCAAAGTTTTATTCTTTTTCCACTTCGCGCATACATACACATTAACTCTCCCTCTCTCTTACTACACCTACTACTACTACTGCTGCTGCTTCTGCTAATGCTACTTCTACTACTACTACTACTACTACTACTAATAGTAGTAGTAGTAGTAGTAGTAGTAGTAGTAGTATAGTTAATTAATATCAAATATAT
>NC_068981.1:157831639-157835646 GCF_001194135.2 Octopus bimaculoides
ATATATATATATATATAATATAAAGAATATATATACATGTATACACACATATATGTACATACTTACATCTACATGTGTATATATATGCATATCAGGGTACAGGACGTTAGAACAATGAACTACAGGCAACGGAAGGAACACATAGGAAAACGGAAAGCCACTTGGAATATTCCTTCATCAGCTGTCTCTATTCTAACTAGACGTTTCGAAGATAAGACAGTATCAGCTACTTGACCATTCATGACCATTCAAATGTTGATGTGATATATCTCGACTTTGCAAAAGCCTTTGACAAAGTTGATCATGGCTTCATATGTCTACAAGCTGCGAAACCTTGGCGTAGCTGGTAAATTAGTAGAATGGCTGCATGACTTCCTGAATGGTAGAAGTCAGACAGTTGCAGCCAATGGAGGACTATCTAGGGAAACGCAAATATTGAGCGGTGTTCCACAAGGAACTGTCCTGGGGCCACTACTGCTCATAGTGGCCCTTCTGGTCATGCCCACGGTCACTCAGAGAGCCACTATCACTAGCTACGCTGATGACACACAACTATCTCAGGCAATAAAGAATCCTGATGATATTATAAGCCTGCAGAATGACCTAAATGCAATATACAAGTGGGCAGATCAAAATAATATGCAGTTCAATGCAAAATAATTTCAAGTACTGCGCTACAAGACCACAGGTGCCTCCCAACTGGCATACACAGGACCTGGAGGTACTGCAATCCCAGAACAACAAACAATAAGAGACCTGGGCATCTACATGTGTAGTGATGCATCATTTCACATGCACATTGTCAAGCTGACAGTAAAGTGCAGACAACTGGCAGGGTGGATACTGAGGACATTCCGAACAAGGGATCAAAAACTCATGTTGACTATATAGAAGACATTTGTTCTGAGCCGCCTAGGCTATTGTTCTCAGTTGTGGTCACCACACAGTGTCAAGCGGACAGCAGAACTCGAGGCAATTCAGCGTCACTATACAAAAAAGATCGCCACAGTCCAACAGATGAACTACAAGGAGCGACTGAAGGCACTAGGTCTCTACTCCCTGGAGCGCAGGCGGGAGAGATATGTAATAATAAACATATGGAAAATACTTGAAGGACTGGTGCCAAACTTTGGCATCAAGTACTACAAGAATACCCGCACAGGTCGCCACTGCATGTTACCAAAGGTGCCGTCCACTGCATCTCACATAAGAACGAGGTACTGCAACTGCCTCGGTTTCAGAGGACCTCAGCTCTTTAATGCCCTGCCAAAGCATTTGAGAGACCTGCAAGACATGGATATAGAGGTCTTCAAGACAAAACTCGACGCTTTCCTCTCCACGATACCAGACGAACCAATGGCTCGAAATGAGACACAGTTTAGGGCAGCGTTGTCAAATTATCTTATACACCAGATGTGCCATCAAAACTCTTGATTGGACTATATCAGGTGGAAGAGAAGAGCCATGCAAAGAACGTGAAGAGAGCACAGCATAAAGACGGAAAGTTACGGTAGTGCTCCAGCATGACCACAGCCACTTGGCTGAAACCCACAAATAAATAAATAAATAAAAATACATGTATATTTAATAAAGATATATATATATCGATATATAATAAAAGAATATATATATATATATACATATATGTATACATATAATATCTCTCTTTGTAGCTCGAAACGTCAAAGACTTTCCGTATTCCCGAGCGTCATACTAATATATACTTTTGTTATTTACACCACCTGTCCTCGTCTGTTGTTATTTTTTGTATATTCTCCTACATGTATATATATATATATATATATATATATATATATATATATATATATATATATATATATATATATATATATATATATATACAGAGAGGGAGAGAGAGAGAGACATTACATACATAGACAGACAGACATACAGACAGACAGACATACTGACAGACAGATAGATAGATAAATAGATAGATAGATAGATAGATAGATAGATAGATAGATAGATAGATAGATAGATAGATAGATAGATAGATAGATGCAGTTAAAATACAATCTAGCGAATCTAATAAAACTATTTCTACGTGTAAAACATGCTAAGCAAAGTAATTGACACGAAATGAATTCACATTCAAAGTAATAATGTAATTAAGTATTGGAAATCTGAAATGAATGAACAATGAGAAATTGAGACATTGTCAGGTATACACACACACACACACACACACACACACACACACACACACACACACACATCCACGCAAACGCGCCTACGCACACGCACATCTAAACATATGTATATATATATATATATATATATATAGAGAGAGAGAGAGAGAGGGGGGAGTAAGTGGGGCTGAAAGAGATGGATAGACATAATTCTATACATATCTACATGCATGTATATAGATACATATACGAGGTCTAACCAAGACGATTGTTGCTATGGTAACGGAGCTAAAGTACATGCAGGGATGCTGCTTGGAATAAACTGACTTCGAAATTTGTATGAAAACTGTATGAAAACAATCATAACAGGTGACAACTCATTAGTTCATGGCTATGACCCCAAAACCAAGTCTCAGTCTTTGCAATGCAATACCCCAAAAAGATTTCATGACGTTGAGGGAATCCAAGAGTATGCGACGAGGCAACTGCTCGCTATCCCCCAAAGAGAATTCCCAGAATGCTTCCATCAATGGAAACGGCGCTGGATAATGTGTGTGACTTCAGAAAGGGCCTCCTTCGAAGGAGATTAAATGCCGAATTGATATGTATCGTAATTTTCTTTTTATAGTACTAGTCCCGAGATTTTTTGATCAGACTTTGTATACATTTGCACACCCACATATATGCATGAATCTATGTATGTATGTATGTATGTATGTATGTATGTGTGTATATATTTCAAGATTTCTTGCCAATTGAGCAAGAGTCAGTTTCTAACCTCGATCCAAGGTTCCTCCACTGGAATTTCAACATCAACAACAGGCATTTTTGTAAGCATGTATGTATATGTGCAGATTTGTATGTTTTGTTTTATCTATGTATTCTCTTGCATATACTTGCATATCTAGACATGCTCATATATTCTTAAATGATAACTTTTTGGAAAGTTTTATAGATTTTTACAGTTCCAGTAATGGACTGGATCTGTAGTCTTCGAATCAGCTTTCTGCTTTCTGGTTTTGAGAAGCCTAATTTCTCAAGATTGGTATTCGGGCAATGTGTTACATATCCCAGTGACTTAATAATTACACGTATAAACTTGAACTTGTAATCTGGATAGCGTAACTGCAAATTTTCCAATAGTTCAACGTAAGTATTTTCTATGTATGTATGTATGTATGTATGTATGTATGTATTGTTTTGTACGCATGTTGCATGATACATAAAAACATAGAACAATATATTTTGAGGGGTATTAATATTTCATATACATTATCTTATATGCAACAAACTGCTTGAAGTTTCATGTCGGGAGGAAGATATCTATCGCAGCTTGATCTAAGTCTAGCAGATACCTTCCTCCACTCTTCCAACATGAAACTTAGAGTAGTATCTAGGAATTAAGATACTAACATAAGTGTGCGCATAGGTATTTGTGTATGAGAGAGAGAGTCGGTAGAGAGGAAGGAGAGAAAGAAAGAAATAGAATAATGCGTGATCCTACATGTTAAAATATTCACGTTAATTCAACAAGGTATTCTAGTTTCTTCATCAGTTGTCGGCTGTCTCTACTCCTCATTTAGAGCATTCAACGACAATATGAGTCTTCGAAGGCAGCTGCTCCCATAAATTCCAACGAGAGAGAGAAAAAGAGAAAGTGGTAGAGAGACAGACAGACAGACAGATATAAAACGGTGAAGAGGTAAAAGAGAATTAGAGAAGGGTGGCGAGAAATCAGTGTTGAGTAGAGTCGCATCAAAAAAGGTTAAGATAAACTTATTTGGAAATGAATGCGCGGCGTTCAATTAAATAATGATATAAATATTATATATATATATGTGTGTGTGTGTGTGT
>NC_068981.1:157835757-157838398 GCF_001194135.2 Octopus bimaculoides
CATATATGTGTACAGGACGTCATCAACTGTGTAAACAACATGAAGTACGAAAGCAAACGAGTTACATACGCAAACAACGAGAGAAAAATGGAAAACAGGACAAGTAACACGGCGAACGACACTTCATCAGTTGTCGCCTGTCTATCTACTCCTCATTTAGAGCATTCAACAACAATATGAGTCTTTGAAGGAAGCTGCTCCCATAAATTCCAAAATGAAATTTTGGATTTATGGAGGGTCAAAGTTGGGAACAAAAACAGGACAGTGGAGACATAGAAAGAAACCGAACGAAAACAAACATGGAGGGTCGTTAGACCAGAATGATAGGAAAATTGTGAACGCTGGGAGAAATATTTTCTCTGAAAGGAGAAAAGACAGCGGAGAGAGATAGCTAGAAATAGAAGAGAGATATAGATAGAAGACGTCCAGTCCTTAGAACGTCATGCAGGAAAGAAAAAGTCACGTGAGGAAAAGAAAGATGGACGATGGTCACGTGTGAGCAATGAGAGAGAGAAAAAGAGAAAGAGGGAGAGAGAAAGACAGACAGACAGACAGACATATACAAAACGGTGAAGGAGAGAAAAAGGGAATTGGGGAGGATGGGGAGAAATCACATGTAGAGTAGAATCGCATCAAAAAGGTTAAGATAAACTTATTTGAAAATGGATGCGTGGCGTTCAATTAAATCATGAGATAAATAATATATATATATATATATATATGTGTGTGTGTGTGTGTGTGTGTGTGTGTGTGTGTGTGTGTGTGCATATATAGGTACAAGACGTCATCAACTGTGTAAAGAACATGAAGTACGAAAACAAACGAGTTACATACGCAAACAAACGAGAGAAAAATGGAAAACAGGACAAGTAACATGGAGAACGACTCTTCATCAGTTCTCGGCTGTCTATATACTCCTCATTTAGAGCATTCAACGACAATATGATTTTTTAAAGATAGTTGCTCCTATAAATTCCCTCCAAAAATGTTGGATTTATGGAGGCTCAAAGCTGGGAACAAAAACAGGACAGTGGAGATATACAAGGAAACTGAACGAAAAGAAACATGGAGGGTCGTTGGACCATTGCGAGAAGAAAATATTGAACGCTGGCAGAAATATTTTGTTTGAAAAGAGAAAAGATAGAAGAGAGAGAGAGGGATAGAAGACGTCCCGTCCTTAGAACGTCGTGCAGGAAAAGAAAGATAGTCACGTGGGGAAAAGAAAGGTGGACCATGGTCACGTGTGGGCAACGAGAGAAAAAGAAAGAGAAAGAGGGAGAGAGAGATAGATAGAAAACGGTATTTGAAGGCTCTCTAGAGTAACTGCATCCACTCAGGTGGGCCCTAATAGACATTCGATTTTTAACAAATCCTGTTATATGTTCATACTTAAATATTATGAGGAATTGTATAAAAAGAACTCATGAAATATTTTGTGTCTTGAAGAAGTGGAACCAATTTATTTCACATAATTTTTAACACCAAAATCTTGTATGAACTATTATGTGTCATATGGTCCCCGTTTGACAATCACTGCTCGACCGTCTTAAAAGGGAAGGGAAATTTTGGACAACGTAGCTGAAGATATTTGCAGTAGAGGACTTGGAAGGCTTTTGACCATAGGTTCACTGAATCAAGAATAATCCGGGGCTTAACAACACCACGATCAGCATTACTACGACGACGACCACGACCACCACCACCAATGCGGCCACCAATACCACCATCACAACAAACACAACCATAAATAACAACATTGCCACAAGGTTCCGGGTTCAGTCCCACCTGCGTAGCACCTTGGGCAAATGTCTTTTAGTATAGTCTCGGACAGACCAAAGTCCTGTGAGTCGATATGGCAGACGGAAATTGAAAGAAGCATGTTGTATATGTGTGCGCGCGCGTGTTTTATGTCTGTGTTTGTCTCCCGCTTGACAACCGATGCTGGTTTGTTTACGGACCTGTAACATAACGGTTAGGCAAAAGAGACCAACAGAATAAGTATCAGCCTTTAAACAAAAGTACTGGGGTCGATTCAATCGACTTAAAATTCATGAAGGCGGTGCCCCAGCATGGCCGCAGTTTTGTGATTGAAACGAGTAGTAAACGATATATATATACGTTTATTCCGCCACTTTCATCGTCACCGCTGTCTCCACCACAATAATCATGATCTCCACACTGACTACCACCACCACCATCTTCATCATCATTATCATCATCATCGCCTTCACCACCAATAGCACTACCATCATCACCACCACCACCATCATCATCACAACTACCACCACTATCAAGACCGCCGTCATCTAACATCATCACCATCATCCTCAACACTATGACCAACACTGCCGTCACAAATATTGTTGTAGTTGTTCTTCTTCTTCTCCTTCTCCTTCTTCTTCTTCTCCTCCACCTTATCATCATCATCATGGTGATCATCATCATCATCATCAACATCATCTTCATCATCATCATCATCATCACCATCAACCCCCTTCGCCGCCGTCACCGTAAACAACATTGACACCACCGCCGCCACTACTCTCATTATATACACGATAATCATCCCGTTGTGATTACTTCCACCACACCCTTACATGGCGTCCATCTTTAACCCCCCCCCTTCACCCACATTCTAACC
>NC_068981.1:157839122-157842472 GCF_001194135.2 Octopus bimaculoides
AGAGAGAGATGAGAGAGTGAAGAGGAGGCACACAGTGAGAAGAGACAGAAAGACAGAGAATAAGAAAGAAAGAAAGATAGAAAGCAGGATGGGTGACAGGAGAGGGAGAAAGGCTAACAAAAGAAGGAGAATGGGGAAGAAAAGGGAATAAAAGAGTAGAATCAGAAAGTGAAAGAGAGAAAGAGAGAAAGAACATCAAATGTGAGAGGGGGATTTGGAGCATTCCGTGGTACTGTATTAAGAGAACAAAATGAAATTCCAGACCGGGAAGGTGGCGATGGATAGGGTGTTAGTGGATTCTTTATCTTAAAACAGAACCAGAACTCAAATCTCTGCCACATCCGTCACCCATACAGCCACCCCCACACACACTCATCTATAACCCGATAAATTCGAAACATCGGAAAGAATTCGTACAGGTTGATACTGGCATGATCTGATGCTGGTTTTGCTGCTTTGTTGAGTCATACATACACACACAAGTATCCCACTATCACGCTACTGTTACACCACCCTAACACACCGTTCCCACCAATTCACAGCATGTCCAGATTCTTTACATGCCAACACACCACGCTACATTTCCCTTCTTTAGATGGCCAGACATTCTGTAAGCGAACTCGCTTTGTATAACACGAAACCCCGCTGGTATTTACCCTACGAACTGAAATTCTCAACTTATGGCCAAACTCGACAAATATTGGTTTCATTTTGATTAGATAGTCCATAGCTTGACACTTCCTTATATAAGGATTAAGAAATGGTACTTAGAGCGTCGCATTTATTAGTTTCAACCAACAACATCAATTATACAATTCTGCATAAATTACGTAAAATAAACTCGTATCAATAGCTGATCGAAACCAGATCACCGGCTTCGTTCGTCAAGAGCTTTTAATTCCCGGTCAGTATTAGGAATAGGAAAGCCAGTAAGCTGGCACGCCGGGCAAAATGTTAAGCGGCATTTCATCCATCTTTACGTTCTGATTTCAAATTCTGCCGAGGTCGATTTTGCTTTTCATCCTTTCGGTGTCGATAGAATAAGCACCAGTTGATTACAGGGCTCGATATAATTGACTAGCCCGAACCCCCGAAATTGCTGGCCTTGTGCCAAAATTTGAAACTAATACTAGCAATAGGAAGGTTCTGAATCTTTGTCACACTGCTTCGGTTGAATTTTTAATAGGCTTTAAATTTCTAATGTTTTTTTGTCAGTTCCTTGATAATTTAGCAATGGAAAAAAATTTGGTACTCACAAACATTTCTAACAGCGCACATCAAATATGAGAAATAGTTGTTTAGTCCCGTGTCAACATTGATCGTGTAGTCTATTGATCAAAGCATCCTACCTATGATTTCACCCGCGTCTTTTATCCATTTGTATAGGGTTGTACTCGACATGTCATTTTCCAGCGTTTCCCTTTTTTAAGACGGTAGGATGTGTATTGAGGGATATATGACTTCAGTATCTAGCAAGCGGAGCGATCATGTAGTCGTTCACTAAGCTCTAGATGTTTCATGTTGATTGAAGCATTCGAGCTTTGGACATTTCCTTATTTTCAGCAGTGGATTTGCCTTGTGTCAGCAGAAAGGAAAGACGTCAACGTTATGGTCAAAATGGAAGATGTATAAGTATATCATGCAGTTTCTTTTTATGTCTTCTTTAAGCGTGTTTTTTTTTTTTTTTTTTTGAAAGTGTTTCGTATGTGAGTTTGTTTGCAGTTCAACTACGGATATGTTACTTATGTTTGTTATTGCGGTAGTAGTTGTTGTGAGGCCGTTGTGAGAATTTCTCATGCTGCTAATTATTTCATGCAGTGATTTAGTTTGTTTGGTCAGAAATCTTCACCAGTTTCTACATTTTCTTCTTTTTGTTTGCTTATAAATATTTTATTGTTCTTGTGTTTTATTTCTTGTCTTTTATTTGTTTGGCGTTGGTTTATTTCATTCGTGGTTGTCTCTAGTTTCATCAGTTTGTTTCAATTTCTCCTGATTTCTAAATTGTTTACGTGAGATATTTGGTAAGTGCTTTTGTCTGTTTATATGCATGAATATTGAATATATTTGTTTCGTGAAAAATCGTCCATTTCAGATTCCTTCACACATTAGAGACAGGAGTGAACTACGTACTGCATTTTCCAATTCTTTGAGTCAAACTTTCACCATTCCTCCAGCATCCCAGTCTTCTGTTCAGTCATATTATATCCAAGATTTGGTTATATTCGTTAACTATCCAGTAGATAGACTGAATTTTAAGAGAAAGTAGTGGCGATGACAATGACGAAGATATATTATGCCAAGAAGAAAGAAAGATGCGATTCCAGCTACAATATGTTCGAGCATAAGCTCTGCGGCTAAACAACAATCAATCAATCTAAACCATCAATGCCATGAGGGATATCAATAGTGCAAGCCATCAAGGTACCACCACCATCACCACCAGCATTATTACCAAGACACCACACAAACAGCAAATTTGCAGAAAATGCATTGTAGTACTTGTCCTGGTACTTAGCGTTCAGATTCCTAGTTGTTAGACTTAACCAGACAGCCAATCGAACACCACTACCTTGTCCTTGGGTATTCTTAGTAGGGTTCACTTTGTCGCTAGCATTCAGGTCAGGTCTTCGGTTTCTTGGTAACTTACTCCCATCTTCGTTAATTGGGTAATTAACTAATCTATAGTTTGATTAATCATTCGGTTAATCAATCAGTTATGTTTGTCAAATTCCCTTTGCCGCCATTCGCGACCTCTTCGATGACATGACCTCTCTTACACCAGGTCAGTTTCAGGTCAGTATTAAAGCTGACCTCATATTGGATAAAGTAGTCTTTGATATATACAAAGTGACAGGATAATCATGGCTGGAATCAAGCAACTGCAACTTTAGTACCCCCTCCACGATTTTCAACACCACCATCACAACACCACCATCACAACACCACCATGTCAATTATCACCTCACCTCCAACACTTCCCCTATCACCACCACCATTACATTATCACCGTGTCGACCGAAACTATCCACCATCTTCACACATACAACTACCACTACAGTCACCAACATCACCACTACAAAAGACCTCCACAAGCACCAGCAACACCGCCACCATCATCATCACCACTATCTCTACTACCACCAACACTGCAACAACTCCAGCTTTACCGCAACAACATCCACCGCAACCACCACCACCACCACCATAACTACCATCACATCCACCACTACAACCACCACAGCATTTACCACCACAACCACCACCACCATCATCACCACCACAGCCACAGCCACAATCACGACCACCACCACCACAACCACAACCACCACGACATCCACCACCACCACCAC
>NC_068981.1:157842937-157843344 GCF_001194135.2 Octopus bimaculoides
AGTGTGTATGGGGGGGGGAATATGCGTGAGACAGAAATGGACAGAAAGAGAGAGACAGGAAGAGAGGGAGGAAGCGTGAGAAGAGAGATAGAAAGAGAGAGAAAGAGAAAGGAAGATAGAGAGAGAGAGAGAGAATGAGGTATGCTGGGAAGACAAACAGAATAGGAGTGCAGAGAGAAAGAGAGAAAAGAGGAAAGCCAGCTGTAAAGGGACAACGACCGTCGACAATAACGATGATGATGATGATGATGATGATGATGATGACGATGATTGTGATGGTGGTAGTAGTGGTGGTGGCGGTGATCGTGGTGGTGGCGGCGAATTCAGGGGTAGTGGTATTGGTGGTGGTGGTGGTGGTGATGCGAAGCTTCAGAAAAGAAAAAAGATAAATAGATAGATAGAGAGAG
>NC_068981.1:157843354-157843908 GCF_001194135.2 Octopus bimaculoides
GAGGGGAGGGAGGGAAGGGGAGACACACAGACAGACAGAGGGGGAAGAAAGAAAGAAAGAAAGAAAGAAAGAAAGAAAAATGGAAAGAAAGGAAGGAAGAGAAGACAGACAGACGGACGGACAGACATACGGACAGACAGACAAACTGACAGAGTGAGTGAGTGAGTGAGGAAAGGAGAGAAAGAAAAAGAAGAGTAGAACTTAGAATGAGTGAAGCTAACCGTAGAAAGACATTGCATGTGTGCAAACATTGAGAAGTGTCCGAGTTAATCAGACGGAGGAAAGGGTGAGAGAAGAGAAGGAGGAGGAGGGAGGTTGTCAGTCAGACAGACAGACAGACAGTGGTACAGAGACAGATAGACAGAGTATTAGTGAAACAGTGGTTGGTGGAATGCAGGTAGCTTCAGAGAGTTGTTCGCCGTTTCAACAAAGCACGTCTTGTAAGGGGTTCTTCCGTCGACTTGACGGAATGGAGTTGCCGGAAGTAGAGTTATTTTCAGACAGACTCGCCAAATCAGATTGATGAATCAGTCTTTGGCCCACAATGGCGTATT
>NC_068981.1:157844257-157847918 GCF_001194135.2 Octopus bimaculoides
TATATATATATATATAGCGATATGTATATATATATATATGCTTGTGCATATATGTATATGTATATATGTACGTACGCATATGTGTATGCTATATATGTCTATAGTACATATCTGTATGTGTGTGTGTGTGTGTGTGTGTGTGAGTGTGCAAACGTTCATATCCACAAACATGCATACATACACACCACCGGAAGTATACTTAAAATATTCGTCCGAAACCGATTCACGAAAACCTCTTCGTTTTGGATATGTGTATATTTGTGAACGTGTGAGGGTTGTATATGTACGTATAGTCATATATGTTTATAAATGGAAATGCATACTCTTATATATATGCAAGTGTATCATAAATGTGTATGACACGGTTATGTATAAGCATGCATATATGCTCACTTGTTAGTGTGTATATTTCCGGATACTACGAGTAGTATGTGAATCGTTTTTGCGTGTTGAGATGTACGCGTGATTTTCAGTCTGTTAAGAAGACCTAAATCTAAAAATGTTATATGCCCCAAGAATATTTTATATTTTAACACCAGAAAGGTTAAATAAAATACAGAAATATCCTTTCATGATGTAGACAATGCGTGTGTTGTCTTTGGTTCTTGTCAGTGTTTATAAACACGTGAGTTTTACCGCTTTCCCATCTCACATCTCTACACAGTTATACATGTGTATATCTAACTTACATATATGCGGACGCACATTCATGCACACATAGATGCATACATACAGATATATATAAAAGAAGAATATGTGTGTGTGTGTTTATATGTGTGTGTGTTTGTATATGTATGTATATATATGTGTGTGTATGTGTGTATGTATGTATACACACACGCACGCGCGCATACACACACACACACACACACACACACACACACACACACACACACACACACATATATATATTGTAACCATGGCGTCAAAGTCAATCACATCTGCATAGGACTCTATTCATGTTTTGGAGTAATGAATATTTTTTTTAAAATTCTATCGTAAACAGAAGTCTGGCAGCATACATACACATATTCTTTGGATAAGAGTAAAGAAACTCCTCCCGAGAGAAGATGTAGGCACCAAGCAGTGAAAATGAACTGATAAATAACATGTAGTTTGCTACTGCATACAGCATGGTAATACTAGATACCAGGATCAGTTACTGCAAGTCAGGGAACTATTAAGACAAACGCTCCCGATCTTCTGCTACAAATAAAGATCTTTAGCAATTTATAAAATGTTTTTTACTAAAGATTCCTCCATCGGTTACGGCTTTACACACAGTAACAACTTCAGCGAAATTCTCTTCAAATTCCGTGATATTTGACTGGAGGCAGGCAGTCCATCGTTATACATATTCCTCGTTAGTTCAACAATCCTTCTGCGATGAACATTTAATCTAACTAAACTCCCTTACAATGTTCCTCGTGAATTTAGTAAACTTAACGTTAAAGATAACTAGAAAATGAAAATAACTATACCAAAGTAATCAGAAAGCTATAGGTACTTCACTCAGGATATTGATTTACATTTCTGAGTATAAAATGCACAACTGACTGACTCAGCATCGGTCTTGAAAAGATGGACTCCGCAAAACGAAAAAGGATATGACTATTGAAGAGATTGCAGTTATAAGTCAATAATAACGCAGTTGAACTATGAAAATTTACCAAAAGTTCATATTAAGATAAATTCCTTTATACACGGTGGCATTCTAGCATGGCCGCAGCCGCATGGATTAAACGAATACAATAATAAAAAAATAAGAATATAAAATGCAGAGATATAAACATACATACACAGAAACAGACAGACACACACAGACACATACATACATCCATACATACAAGTTTTTCAGTCATATATACATGTATACAAACATACATTCAAACATATGTGCACATCTACATATATACATACACATATATCACCTAGACTTGTACCATTTGCTCTCTTCTGGAATTTCTTGTCCTTTCTCCTCTCACCCTCTACATCTTCATTCTCTTTTTCTTGTATTATTGTCCCAAACTGGAAAAAATACAATATACAATTTTTCCCCAACCAGTAATTATTGTGGACTGGTCATCCATATAATTACTATTATTGAGTTGTTCTGATTAGTACTACTCAGCATTTTTGAAGAGATACATAACACAAAGACCAAAAATCGAACCCATTATAAACAAACAAAATACTTCCTCTTATCACGGTTGAATAAAACCAACTTATTCTTTAAGCACAGTTCAACAAAGTGCTGTCTTGACCCTTCCATTATCTAACACTCAGAAATTTATGATATTACTATGTGCTTAAGGTAAAAAGATAGATTATTAAATGATATTTTTAGGCTCCTCTTCAGTTCAGACGACACAACTAACTATATTTAATATATTTAATATATATGTGTTTGTATTCCATTTTATACATTTAACATTGAATTATAGTATTCAGGATAAACATATTTAATTATATCTTGGCGAATAACAAAAAAAAATGCAAATCATCAATAATTTTTATACTAATTTTCTTTCAAAAACCTGTAGTAATTTACTATTTAAGTCACGTTAAACCTGACATCGGAAAAGAAGTCTTTGGTATTTCCATTCTCCTGGTGCTCCCAAAGCATTTACTTATACTGTTTAATGATTTACGTTCGGTTGAGTGTAATGGTATATAGTTTGAAATGTTATGACCGCAATCGTCTCATCATGATTATGAGACATGTTAAGGCAGTCAGCTGGCTGAATCGTTAGCACGATGGGAAAAATGCCTGGCGGTATTTCGTCCGTCTTTACGTTCTGAGCTCCAGTTTCACCGAGGTCGACTCATCCTTTCGGCGTCGATAAAATAAGTACTAACTGAGCACTGGGGTCAATGTAATTAACTTGCTTACCTCTTCCCCGAAGTTACTGGTCTTGTGCCAAAATTTGAAACCATTAGGAGTTATGTGGAACATATGTATTATAGTCATGTTGTTGTTATGATAGCGTCGTAGTTGTTGTATAGATCTGACCTTCCATGATAATGCAGACTGCTAATCATGTAACATTACTTACCATGAATAAACCCAACATAGTGTATATATAGGACTAGATAATCAAACGATGTGGTTTGAAGAGAGGGTGTGAATGTGAGTGAGATTTTGGTGTTATTACAAGCAGGTCAAGCGAACATTAAAACTCACTCCGAGACATATAAAGATATATAAATCACATTTTAAATACAGCAAGCCGTTTGTTGTGATAGATTTGTTTGATATATTGTTCTAGTTGAGAGACCACGGAGAATCTCACTAGTGTGGTTTACAAGTTGCTTGCATGTTTGCTGCAAAAAATGCCTGCAGCTCGCTTAACTACTTAGAGGCTCTTCTACTGGTTTGAAAATATTATTTTTTTTTTTTTATGTAAACTTAGATTTTAAAATATGTAGTGAGAAAAATGTCAACTGTGACGTCCATTCGTCTCCCAGCGGCATAATAGAGCTAATTTAATTGAGATAGGGTTAAAAAGCGAATCGAGGTCAGCATCTTGTCAGAAAGTCACATACTCTTTTCGGTCATACAAAAGAAGTGGGAAAATGAGTCATATTCCTGTTCTGATTTCTCATTTCATTTTATCTATTATTCTGTTATCTATTTATTTATTTATTCTTTTTAGAATAT
>NC_068981.1:157850742-157851661 GCF_001194135.2 Octopus bimaculoides
ATATATATATATATATATATATATACATATACATATATATATATATGCATACAGAGATATACATTGAAACATACATACATGGCGTCGAAGTCAATCAAGTCGGCATAGGTGACTATTCTTTCGTGTAATGAATATTATTCAATAAACTTTGCTTTGAATACCAGCTTAGTGAACAAAAATCTCATTATATCCTGTGTGTAAATGCATAGAAGAGCCTGTTTAGAGAATTCTGTAGCAGTAATGAAGCGGGAAAATTAAACTAGTAAATATTATGTGGATTTCGACATATTAGATGATGGTAAAACAGTGTAGTGAGACCAACCATAGCGAGTCTTGCAGTCAGCAAAAGAAATTCCTGAGGGATTTTAATTTAATTAAGATGTGTACTAATTATACAAAATATTTCGGGAAGATTTCTTGGTTAGCTACATGAAAGAGATGGACAGCCAGCCACTTATATTTCAATGGGAAGCAATCTACGTTTCTTCAACAAAAAAGGGACCTTCAAAAATGAAAAAAAAAAAAGGGAAATAATGATATCTGCTGTATGGTAGGTTCTACCAACGAGTAAATTGCTAAAAACATGAACCGCAATGAAAACAACAATAACAGTGATATGACTGCCACGAGTTTGAAGGATATATAATAATGTAACATATAGATATTACTGCCAAAACCAGAAAGGAGAAAGCTGATTTTGAAGGCTAAAATCCAAGACATCACTAGAACTGTAAAAATCTGTAAAACATTCCAGAAGTTTATCATTTAAGTACATATGAGTATGTCTAGCCATGCAACTATATGCATGAGAATACATACATAAAACAAATCTACACACATACACACAGGCACGCATGCATGTATACATACATACATACATACATACATACATACATACATATATATATATATATATATA
>NC_068981.1:157852498-157853282 GCF_001194135.2 Octopus bimaculoides
TATATATGCATGTATTATATATTTATAAAGTGGTAGTTCCACGTTTCGTCAATTAAGTTTCACACGCAAGAAATTGGTAAACTCGAAAGTACAATGCATAACGATTGCCCAAAGAAGCAACTGTTTAGGATTGAACTTGGAACTAGAAAGTCTAACTTCTTAGTTACATTTCCAGTTCAGCAGAAACTCGAAACAGGGAAGCATATATAATATATGTTTACTAAGCCTAAAACGCACCAGCTTCGGTACATTAGAACCACAACCGTAGTCATTCTAAGATATGATATATTTTAATCCAAAAGACAGTTCCTGCTTATCCCTAGGGTCGTTGTACAAGAAAATAAAACTATTTTCGCTATGCCTAATATGCAACGTTAATCACTTTAACGAATTTTTTTCCTTGCTGTTTACTTTTACACACAGACATAAGACATATCTGTATAAACAAACACACACATACACCCACACACGCATACACAAACGTACACACACAAACACACACAGACACGTATCTGCGCCCACACACATACATACTCTCATACATACTCATTGTACAGGCATAGCTAAGTGGTTAAAAAGTTTGTTTCGTAACTATGAGGTCTCGGTTATGATGCCACAGTGCATTTACTGTGGCCTTGAGTTGACCCTGGGTTTGCGACTGAATTTGAGTAGGCATAAAGTGTAGGCACGTACGATAAAGTGAAAACGCCAATGATATGCAGTGGATGTGTGTGTGTGTGAGTGTGTGTGTGTGTGTGTGTGTGTGTGTGTGTGTGTGTGTGTG
>NC_068981.1:157854284-157866696 GCF_001194135.2 Octopus bimaculoides
ACACACACACATGTAAACGCAGATAAGGATCTGGATATAAGAGTTCTATGCTCCTGTCATTTAATAAATTTAGCTCTTTATTTCCAACGATATTTAGGTGTACTTCTGTTTTCATTACGCATGCAAATTTTCGGCTTATGTGTGTGTGTGTGCGCGCGCGCGCAGTATGTGTGTGTGTGTGTGTGTGTGTGTGTGTGAAATAACGAAGGCGATTAGACCACCCAATATAAAACCAAAAACGAAAACTTCAGTTGTCATTAATAGTGACTGAGGGCGCAGGATAGCATCAGCATTCCGAGAAAGATAACCGTAAAAGCAGAGGTTTATGCACTTACAGGGGAGATAACTGCCCCACGGTAAGCGAGGTCACTATACTAGCTAGCTAGTTTCACTTAGTTCATTAGCAGTAACTGCTCGGACGCTGATGGTTAAGCTAAATCCCATCTGTCGTTATATAGTATTTACCATATGAATCAATGGCTGATTCAGCCAAATGGTAATGTGAAAGTTAAGATAACAAAGGCGGATAGACGGAGTAGTCACTACTGAAATCTAAGCGAAATTAGCTAGCTAGTATTGTGGCATAGCTGGCTGTGGGGCGGTGTATAGACGTGTGCTTTTTTGCGACTACAAGGGTCTTTGACTCTTGTTTCTAGCAATGTAGGGTGCTACCCAGCACCCTCAGTCACTATTAGGGACAATTGATTACCTACCTATCTATCAATCGTTCTATTTCTCTCTCTCTCTCTCTCTCTCTCTCTCTATATATATATATATATATATATATATATATATATATATATATATATACAAACACATAATTAAATATAATACATATGTATGTATATATATAATATACATGTACATATAATACATATGTATGTACATATATAGGTAGGAGTGGCTGTGTAGTAAGTCGCTTGCTTACCAACCACACGGTCCCGGGTTCAGTCCCACTGCGTGGCATCTTGGGCAAGTGTCTTCTACTATAGGCTCGAGCCGAGCAAAGCCTTGTGAGTGGATTTGGTAGACGGAAACTGAAAGAAGCCCGTCGTATATATGTATTTGTATATATATGTGTGTGTATGTGTGTATGTGTTTGTGTGTCTGTGTTTGTTCCCCCAACATCGCTTGACAACCGATGCTGGTGTGTTTATGTCCCCGTAACTTAGCGGTTCGGCAAAAAGAGACTGATAGAATACGTACTAGGCTTCGGAAGAATAAGTCCTGGGGTCGATTTGCTCGACTAAAGGCGGTGCTCCAGCACGGCCACAGTCAAAAGACTGAAGCAAGTAAAAGAGTAAAGAGTATATATATATGTATATAATCCAAGAGAGTTAGGGGTTGAGGATTCAACCCACTAAGGGATAGTATCTATCCAATATACTGCCGGGAGGGTACCCAATTATTGTTACACTAGTGTTATACCAAGTGCAATAAGTGGGTGCGGGTAAAAGGGGGTTATTTTACCCTAAATTTATACAGCAATGAGAAAATGGAGAATATGCTGTACCCATCGACTTGCAGACAATGTATTCCGTTGATTAATCTGTTTATTATATGACTAAATTGAAAAAAACACAATATACAGACACTTATGACATACCATGTCATATTAACAATTAAGATTTCAAATATAAAGGACATTTAGCAATTGGAGAAGGGACAGAAACTTACAGCTGTTTCGTCCTAGCGTTGGCATGCCTCATTCTATCTCTATAGCTCCTGCACGCCGGAGTAATTAGTAGATGAAAATGATGTAATGGGGGCACATGCATGATTCACTAGGCCTCTTCAGAGATTTACAAAATTCAATACAAATATAAAATAAGAATAAAGAAAAAAATGAAAATATAAAAATATAGGGCACATAAAAAAGCCTACAAACAGTATATAAAACCATAAAGTCAGCTATAAAAACTCTGATATACATGCCTATGCATGTATACATAACCATACGTAGATATATATGGATACAAAAGCATAGATAGATGACTCCATATGTGTGTCCAGGTGCACATTCACAGATGGCTGCACATGCACACCAAAATAGTCAAGTCACCGTCACCCGGTCGGTTTGGATAATGTGGCTATAAAACCTGCTCTGTGTAAGTGTTCGACTTGTTTGGGCACGCTTACGTTAAAAAACAATTTTAGAATGACTTTTTTCTGTCAAAACGCTAAAAATAACTGACCATAAACAAACCAGCCAAGATTAAACCAAATCCAAAAAATAAACCCAAATACTAAGCGAACAAAAATGAACCATCCCACTTCCATTGCGTGACACATGCACGCACACACACACAAACACACAGAGGCACACATATACACGCACACACATTTACATACCCCCCCCCTTTTACATACACACACATATATTCCCACAGAATTGAAACGCTGTTTGGTTTATTTTTTCAGCGTATATTTTTCATCATCCCACTATCAAGTATGACGTCACCCCTTCATTCCTTATTCATCTATCACCCCTTCCTTTCTCATTCATAAACACAAGAGTATTATCATTGTAGATTATCTCGGTAACCATGAGAGATATGAAAAGATACAAAGCCCAGCATCCCCACCATCATTCTACACATCTGTGTAATTTTTCGCACAGTTCCAACCAGCCGTGAATCCCAAGACAAGAATGAATCGTCCATGTCAAATTTACATGTATAGATTTAACCAAATTCTGATACCTCAAGAATTAAATATCACGGATATATTTAAACGGGAACAAAATAATGTCGACACTATTTGGACTCTGGCTGATGCAGCTTCAATTTCTTACTAACCTGGCAATTTTGCAGAAAGGCGGAGTGCCTGCAAGTTTATAGAAAATAGGCGTATAAAGAGATAATTATTGAGATGCAATAATGCTGCTGACTGTTTTTCGATTCAGTTTTTCTTCCATAATATAAATCTCAACAGATTAGTTTACTGGCAACTCTCGTAGACTCCTACATCTGAAATTATTTAATTACGCGTGTGTGTGTGTGTGTGCGCGCGCGCCTATGTGGGCGTGTATGTGTATGTTGTATGTATGTATGTCTAACAGTGGAAAGGAAGGCGAATCACTTACTCTAAAATGGCAGAAAACGAGTAGTGCAGTTTATGACATGATTGTGCAGTTGATTCGAAGGAAGAGAACTCTGAGTGCTCCACCTACAAGAAATTCTGAGGCAGATACAAAAGTAAGAAGAACGAAGTTTGCTTTCAGTGTGACCTTTGTGATAATATATACCCTAAGCAAGGCGGCGAGCTAGCAGAAACGTTAGCACGCTGGGTAAAATGCTTAGCGGTATTTCGTCTGTCTTTACGTTCTGAATTCAAATTCCACCGAGGTCAACTTTGCCTTTGATCCTTTCGGGGTCGATAAGTTAAGTATCAGTTGCGTACTGGGGTCGATCTAACCAACTGGACCCCTCCCCAAAAGTTTCGGGCCTTGTGCCTAGAGTAGAAAAGAATATTTACCCTAAGCGTATTCTAAGGGAAACAGATATTAGCCAAGAGTTCTACGAGAAGTGTAAAGCTTAATCTGGACTCTGAGTGTCGAATGGAAGACCTTATTGTGATTGATTTAACCTTCAAAGCTTTTGTAAACATAGTTGTTGCTTTTTATTTTTTATTTTGATGAAAATTGAGTCTATTTAACTCCAGATACCTTTCATATATTTCTTTACTGATTTCTTTCAACATTCACCCACAGTTTGTCATATTCTTATCCAAATACTACTCTGCGTTTTGCTCCATTTGTGGATGGTCCATTATGCCCCACCAAATAGTAAAATTTGTATGTATGTATATATATATATATATATGCGCATACACTCACAAGTACGCACATACACCTACATTTGTCGTTCTCTCTCTACATATATAACTAACTATACATACATGCATGCGTTCTCTATGTTTGTCTTTTTCTTTAACTGAACATCAGCCCAACTCTTCATACCTCTCAACCTCAACAACTCAAGACAGAATAGACGAAATCTTATCTCTCCCCTTCATTCCTCTGACTATTATTTTCTTAACCTTTTCTCAGAAGGAGAGTCTCCCATTTCGAGTTTCACTGTTTCTGCTCCTTACATTTATATTGTCATCCTATAAAGAATGCGGTTTTTTCAATTACATAAACTAAAAGTCGGAGTGGAACGGGATAAACTATCTACATCAACTTGCTATAAAAGCAGGTAGTAATTTTACCTTGTACTTATTCTTAGTGCAAGTTTGTCGTCTGGTGAGTTTATTTGAAGTTTGATTGTTGGTTGAAGTTGCTGTTATTTGAATTATTGTTGTTTTGTGCTGTTTTAGCAGCGGTTTCAAGTTGTGCTTTCTCTCGATAAAGTCGAGAGATAGCCATGGCTAAAAGTTATTTTTATTCGGACCTTAGTGGTTCCGAATTGTCCTCTTCGTAGGAGGAAATGTTTATCGCAGTCGAAAAGATGGATGAATTACTGAAAAAGAAGAGCTTCGCTGAAGCGGCAGAAGTAAAGAAGAAAGAGGTGAACCTGGCAAATATCAAAAGAGACGAAAAATGGCATGCAAAGTGGGTGGTGACGTTTGGCTGTCACCACTCCAGAAGAAAATAGAAGAAATTAATAGAAAGACCGTAATATACAAAGTCTACTCGGTATCTACTCGGTACAGAAAAAAAAATCGAACACATGGAAGAAGGAATTTTAGAAAAGGCATTATGTTCAGTCTGGCCAGATATTACGTACCTGGCCAGAGGGAATAAGTACAGAACTATCATAGTCCACAACAGAACAGAAGAAAAAGCAAGAGAAAACGCGGTAAAAACAATAAAGACGGATAAGGTGGTCCTCCTACCAACTTATATGGGGAGAAAGACGTCAAAGATAAAGGTGGAGGGAATTCCACCGGAAATTGATGTGGCTTGGAACGTGGCAGCTGTTCTCCTGCGAAGTGGAGAAGAAGTAACCGTCCTCCAAGCCACAAAAACGGACGGCTCGGTTTGGAGAGGTCAAATGTTGGAACTAATCGTACAGGCAGAAGGTGAGACACTAGAAAATTTTGCAGAAACGGTATGGATAGGAGACCTGAGGTTGAAAGTGTGGGAGGAGGGAAGGACTCCACGCTGTTTTAAATGTGGCCAAAAAGGCCACATTAGAGCACACTGCCCTCAGCAGAAGCAGGCAGAAGAAAGGAAATTGGAAAAGATGCAAGAAGTGGAAAAAGAAAAAAGGAAGAAAGAGAAGACGAATGGAAGATTGCTGAAGGAAAAAGGAAGAGAAAAAAGGAGCAGTATATTGTGGAACCCCAAGCCTTACCCACCCCACCCGTACTCTCTGTGACCTACACCTCCCTATAGACACCGAACCCTCCCTTCCCCTTCCTAAACTAACAAAAAAGAAAAAGGAATCACATGCGCAACAAAGAACAAAGTGTCCCACTCCCCATGAAGTGAATTACGTTTATATATTGACAAACTAAGAAAAGACGGAACTAATTCAAAAAGTAACAAGCTGGAAAACAGCTAGATTTGTGAACACTGAAAAATATCATGAAACACTAGGGTGGCACATGTGTGTTCTGATCTCAGAAGTACAAATGGAGGAAATCAAAAAGTATAAAAAGGGAGTGAAAATGTGGAAAATACACGAAGACATAAGAAAGTTACCGGACAATATTGAATGTGAGGCTCTGCTGGAAAAATATTGAATCGACATGAAGAAATGACTCCAAAGGGGTAAGTGATGTTGCTTGTAGTGGGACAGGCAGCTCATTTCCATTTTTTCATTTCATTTTTCATTTCATATTATCATTCTATAATTTTATTTGTAATTCTGTTTTAAGTTTTGTGTTATATGTCCCCACATGCCTTTATGTTGTCTCATCTATATTGGCCCCTTGTGGGCAAAAAAAAAATCCACTTATTCTTAGTGCAAGTTTTGAAGAGCGCTGGTCGATTTTAGCAGTTATTTTTCAAAGCTGTCACTCATTGCTTTATAAGTTAAATGAAGGCAATAACGCAACGGAAAGTGCGAGGAATATTAATGCAGTATATGGGGATCGGACAATAAGCGTAAACCAGTGTCAACGGTGGTTCCAGAAATTCCAAGCTGGAAACTACAGCCTAGAAAATGAGCCTCGTCCTGAAATATTTACAGAGCGATGCGAGAACGTTCTGCAAACCCTGGTGGAACAAAATCCCATCGTAACAGTTGAGGAACTAGCAGAGAAACTTGAATTCGGTCATTCAACCATTCATTGACACCTGTGCTAAAAGAAAAATGACCATCTTTGGTTTCAAGACGAAAGGTGTGCTCCAGTCAAGAGAATGCACAGCTATATACAGTGGGGATGACATTCCAAAGGCTGGAGCAGTTTGAATGAGAAACGATGCCCCACCCACCATATTCGCCGGACATTGCCCCATTTCATTATCATTTATCCTACAGTTTTCAAAATCATTTGGACGGAAAAATATGAATTCTGTAGACGAGGTCAGAACAGTACTGGAGGAGTAATTTTCGTCCCGGACATGTGAATTTTAGAGGAAGGGCCTTGCAAGTCTACCAGATAGATGGAAGAGCATTGTAAAAAAGGACTTTGTTTATCTTAATTTTGAAAAATAAAAGAAAATAAGAGTATAAAAAACGCATTATTTATGGGATGACCCAATATATAAAGGAAATTAACGAAAAGAATATATATGAAATAAATTAAAGAAAAATATATAGAGTAAATTAACGAAAAAAGTCTCTATGATCCTTTAATAATCCTTTCTACTATAAGCACAAGGCCCAACATTTTATGGGAAGGGGTAAGTCGATCACGTCGACCCCAGTACTCAACTGGTACTTATTTTATCGATCCTGAAAGTATGAAAAGCTAAATTGATTTCTGCGGATTTTGAACTCAGAGCGTAAAGATGAATAACATACTACTAAGCATTTTGCCCGACGTGCTAACGATTTTGCCAGCTCGTCGCCCTAACTATGATTCCCGTAATAATAGAAGGGAAACTGGTGCCCCAGTATGACCGCATTACAACGATTGAAGCCAGTAAATGAGTAAAAGAACCACAATTAGCAATAATAGCACATGCAGCAATAAAATATCAACAGAAAACATGACAAACACTAATGGCAACAAAATGATGGATTACATCAGTTAGAATATGTGAGAGCATGTGTGTGGTCACCTCAAGAGAGAAATAGCAGCCAAATCTCCCTAAAATCACATTCACCCTTATTATCTTAAAAATGGAAACGAAGATAGACACTATCAGACTGGATACATATTAAACGCGGGATTGCCACGGTAGAATGTCTTTGAGCATAGAAATGACGACGACGACGATAAGGTCAGCAGCAGCCAAAACAATATGAGTAAAAACATCAACAACAATAGCAACTGCGTAAAAGAAATAAAGCAACGAGAAATAGCACAACAACAACGGCTACAACGACAACGATCACAAGAACAACCAGCGTTACTTGAGTAGCAATAACAGAACAAACTAGACAGAAATACCAAGTACAAAACTGATGACAACTATGACAACAATATCTGCAGTAACAACAATAATAGTATTTTCAATATACCTCAGCGCCCCACCTTCAGGGTACTTCACACCTTACCCCAGCTACTTACGGTGATTTGTTCAAATGTCAGCGCGCGCGCGCGCACACACACACACACACACACACACACACACACACACACACACACACACACACACACACTATGCGGAGGTTATCGGGTAACATTTTCCAAGAAATCCATTCATGTTATACAATGGCATTGAAACTAAAATGCTGGTTCACCCAACCTCGGCATCGTGTTCTTACGGGATCAAGTTCAACATGAAAGCCAGTGCATTTCTTTTGAAGATCGTGTTCTACCTTATAGAGAAACTACAACAGATGGTTCCCGTTAACAGCTCAAATTTCAAATGCTTTCACTTGAAAAATACCTTATCTGATGTACTCTTCACATACTTTTTCCATCACTATCTTTCTCTTGCCGTCTCACTTTCTTTTATCCCATACAAGTATACTATATCAATTATAGCTTGTTTATTGTTTGTCGACGAATGAAAACAGTACTCAATGCATGATGTAAAGTAGGGTGATAAATCTCCGTCGTCCAACGATGAAAAGCTCCTGGTTCAATCATCTGAATAACCGGCTCCTAAATTAACGAATAAATGGCTGAGCATTCAATTAACACGTTTACCCTTACGTAGTTCTCTTAATCAATGCATCACAATATGTAATAAAGCTGTATTTTTGAATTACGGATTCAATCCACCCAACAGGCTTGTATACAGTTTTCGTCTACCTAATTTCCCTTTCAAGGTATGATTCTACCTAAGTCTACAGAAACTTTTTTTAATGGGTACTAAATAATTAACTGCGTACCAGTATAAATGTTCGGAAGGGCTCCATCTAAACAATATATTAACTAGTCGAAAGAGAACGTTCTACTTTCAAATAAAAAAAAATTGAAATGTACAACTACCAACTAGAGATTTTCAAAACTATACTAGGCATCTCAAGGTTACAACAAATTATCCATATAATGCAGAAAAATACGTTACCGGTCAGCCATGGCCGGTAACGTATTTTTCTGCGTCTCAATGCATCTCAATGCTTCTAAAGACAAACTTTGTTTGTTTACTTTCATCGTAAAGTTGAAGTTATAACAAATGTCCAAAGTTCCGAATAATGGATCGAAACCAGAATCTTGTGGTTGCCTAGCAAACGTCTTAGCCAGTCGGTAATAATGCAACAACGACAAGTGGAACTTAATTAAACTAAATTTGTTTTTTGAGACAAGGGTTTTACACGAAAGCCATCGCCTGACAATAGTTGTGACACGAAACATAGCCAGAAAATACTCCAACAATCACGTCTTTATACATACACCCGCATACGAAATTTACTTACATATTTAAGCATTCTCAGAATTTCAGAACAAGTTGGCACGAGGAGAGACTCTCTCTTTGTGTGTGGAAGGAAGTGCTGGCTGTACCCAAGCTGTGTACAAATCTTCAGCAAATGGTGTGTTTGATGGACAAATGCAAGATGGCTGGAAAACAGGAGATAGAGCGAGGATTTGGTATGGTGGGTAATTATCGTTGTTATCTTTGTTTTAATGCAAATCGTGTTTGACTGAGTAGACCTGTAATTAAAAGCATTACAAGGACTACATAATGCAATGTGCCTTTTCTTTAGTTAAGACACTAGAGCATTATTAAAAGGAAATTTAACTGCTATTGCTAACACATTCCGCAGTCACACAGGGAACCTCTTATTCCTGCACGGTGATGGGAGAGGATAGACTCACTCTGGGCGATGACAGGAGAAGAGACATGTGAATCAGATCGACCAAGCCACTATAGTAGTGATACAAAAGACAGAGTAAGGGGATGGCATGTCTGTGGAATGGAAATCAATTTCGGATGCCACTCAGGTGACCAATTTTAGTGGAATGTGGTTGACAATGTCTGTATGTGTTACGGCAACACCGTTTAATAGTCCGATTGTAAAAGGAGACGAGCGGGAAAAAATTGTTACCATTGATTTCATAATCTATATTTGCTATTAGTTACTCAACATGCAAACCATAACAGCCATATCTTCTTCGTATACTATCGCCTTCAAATATATAAAAAAAATTAATTTATCGAAAAAGAAATAATTTTTGTGAGTGTTGTGACGGCGTGGTAAAATGCTCGCTTTGCAACTACGTGGTTTCAGGATCAATTCCACAATGTGAGCCCAATGGGCAAGCCTGTGGCCATAAACTCTAATCGACCAACACCTTTTGAATAACACTTGGTAGAATGAAACTGTGTGCCAGTCCTTCCGAAGAACCGTTCCATTTCTAGATGGCAATTTAATCAGTCGGCTTGGTTTCTCATTTTATTGCAAGCATTCGGGCCTGGTCTCTGATCTCATGTCAACATCTTCCTTTTCTCCCTTAGTCATTCTGATCCTTTCCTTTTCGAGACTTCTCATGTAAAGAATTGGAAATGAGATTTTGCTTTGTTACTTTTCCATGGAGCTGATATTGCAAGTTGAGCGATTAATATATTAATAATCATAATTTGAAAGGAAATCGTAGATATTATCTGTGATCCGCAGTTCTTGTTTCTCCTTACAACATCATTGGATCAGCAAGAATATTAGTGAGCTAGATCTAATGCCTTACATCAGTTATGATTTCCAATTTTGCTGGGCACAGCTTTAGCTTTAATCCTCTGAAAGTCAATATAAAAAATAAAATAAAGCAGTTTACTTAAGTTGTTTTAATGAACTGTCGCACACCCCTTTTGATGGTGGGCTTGAATGATGACTTGAAGCCAAACTTATAATCATTATTGAAGTGTCTTATACACACAAGACAGGGGAGAGAAAATATAAGTGCGAGTTTCAGTTTGTTTCAATGGCTATGTCAGTTAAAATATAGGATATCTGGCATTACTTTAAAGAACGTAATATTATGAAACAGTCAGTTTAATTTCATTCCCATTCTCCATATTTTGCTCATATCAATGAGGGAAAGGAAAAAATAAAACCAGTTCTAATAACAAGTTAAATTATATTGTCGAAAATGTAGCTCTCACAAGATATTTTCCCCGCTCAGAAATTTTACATTCATCTCCTATCTTTTTTCAATTTTCTTTTTACAAACTTCTCATTCACGAACCTTTTGATGTTGTGCGATGCCAAAAACAGCTTGCTTTCCCCAAAACCTCATTAATAATTTTACACCAGTTGAACATATCTTTTACGTTACAGTCATAATATATTTTTTCTTTCCATATTTTTCGACGTATTCCTTGTCAACAGCAATAACTCCATAGCGATATGTTTGTTGGAGTATATATCCCTTTGTGTGTGTGTGTGTGTGTGTGTGTGTGTGTGTGTGTGAGTCTGTTAGTGTATGTCTTTGTGTATGTGTGTGTGTTTGTGAGTGTGCGTGTATTTGTTGTCCTTGTATAGAATATTGTAAGCTATAGGATATTCTCAACCGCTTACCATTATATCTAGCCATGACATCTAAAATCTCTAAGATTCTACATTAATCTCTCAGATGTTTCCTCTCTCTGTCTCTCTCTCTCTCTCTCCCTCTCTCCCTCTCTCTCTCTCTATCTATCTATCTACCTATCTATCTATATTTCTCTCTCCCATTCTCTTTCTCTCTCTGTCTCGTTTACTCAATTTCTCCATTTATCCCCCCTCGTCTTCTCACTCAGTCTCTCTCTCTCTCATTCTCTAACTCAATAACCCACCCCACTCCCTCTCTCTTCCATATATTTTAACTCAGTCCTATATTTATGAAATCGGTTGTGCATATGCGTGAAACAGGAGATTGAGGGCAGCTGGCATAAAGGAAGAATGACGTGCTGTAGGTAGCATTAGAGGGTGTATGTGGCGTATAACAGGAGAAAAGGGAAGGCAGGGTCTTACACTGGTATAAATCGCCAGATTTTCAAGGAATCTGGTGTGTTTATTTAAATTGTACAATACTTCAGTTTAGTAAGCAATGAAAATGAAAGGTAAATCTGAAATAGACAGCATTTGAATTTAGAACAAATGGAGGTAACACTAAATATTGTGGAAATCATTTAGTTGAGCGTCCAGACGATTCTGCCACACCACCATCTTAACTTGTTTGGAATACATAAAAAATTTAGATATTTGGAGTTCAGTAGAAAAATGTTTTGTAGTATTTGTTCCGAAACTCTGCCCATTGATATGATAGAGGATAAAGGATAAAAAGAGACAGCAGTCAATGTCTATTGTTACATTGTTTTGTATTACGTGAACGCAGATTTTTTTCCCAATTGAACAGTAAGGTGTTGGAAAAGACAACAGATTAATATTTAGATGCACATATGTACATTAAAAAAGTTATTCTACGGGAATTTGTACAATATTGGTCGCTAAGTTTCTTTCATCAATTAACTAGTGAACTCATAAAGGATATTAGAGTCTTGTAATACTGACAGTAAGGAATACACTGAGGAGTATATTAGTTTTAATTTATCTGCACAGGTGTATCAACCTGTATATGTGTATGTGCACTTTGCGTGTGTGTATAAAATGCCCGATACAATGTTCCATGTATATAAGGATCATTGTATATATGTATATTGCATCTTAATACCCCGAGCCCCAATAGGAACCTGTCTAAGTATTTATAAATACATTGGCGTCTGACGAGTTGTCTGTAAGGCTAAACGCCTTATAGAGGCGAAACCATTGGTCACTTCTGACCGGCCATACAACTAACTTCTTGTAAATTCATTATTGCTCTAAAGTTTAGAGTGTGCTTCTTTTTCGGATATATGATTTACTGACGATATATATGTGCGTGTGTGTGTCTGCCTGTCTGTGCGTGTATGTATGTATGTATATATATA
>NC_068981.1:157867361-157868830 GCF_001194135.2 Octopus bimaculoides
GTGTGTGTGTGTGTGTAGTGTAGTGTAGTGTATGTGTGTGTATGTGTGTGTGTGCTGACGAAAGAGAATTACTAGGTTGTCTGATAAAAGAAAACATACGTTTTCAGAAGAAAATATATGATTAGAAAAGAATTTCAACATTATTTCAAAAACTGAAGCTTGATAACTAATGCTTCCAAAATAGTTGTTTTTCTACAGAAGTAAAAATTTCAAAAGCAGTAACGGTTATTTCTGGCTCCAGGAAGCTGAGTACAAACCATGATTATAGCATCAAGTAGCAATGTATTGAGTAGGTGAGTTAGTTCAAACTATGTGTCAGAACAAATATTACTTTGAAAATAGATACACTTCCGTAAAATTTTCTAAAGAACGACTGTATTCCGAAAATTAATGGAAACTTTAGTTAAGCATTGACGTATTGATAAAATTTGGATAGTTGAATAAAACATTACGATTAAAATTACTTGGAACATTGTCAATACTAAATCAAGACACGCACTTGAAACAGCATTAGATTAAAATAATCCTTTCTGTTAAAGGAACAAAGCCCGAAATTTTGTAGGAATGGACTAGTTTATCGACCCCAGTCTTCCGCTGGTACTTAATTTATCGACCCCGGAAGGCAAAATTTGACCTCGGAATTTGAACTCAGAACATAAAGAAGGATGAAATGCCGCTAAGAATTTTGTCCCGTGTGCTAACGATTCTGCCAGTTCGTCGCCTTAACATGAGATTAAAATAATGAAGCTCATTAAATCGTATACACAAACATATAACGGGTCTAGCAAAAATTTTAGGTTATCAGATTAATTCGTTCGGAATCTACATTCTACTTAAATCATATGACCATGATTACCAGAATAGTAATTCAAATATTTAATTTTATTATTTAAAATATACAAACTGAAAAATGACATTAAACACATTTGAGTTAAAATTTATCTTCCCCCCCTCCCGCATCAGCAGCTATCCGGATGGCCGAGTGGCCTGTTGTGTCGGACCCCAGGTGTGATACTCTAACCGGGACGAAGAGCATTCTGGTCCACGAATAGGAAAGGCGTTCTATTTCTCCTCCTGATAACAGTTTATATTTTTACCTGTCACATAAATTCTAACCCCTTTATGTTGGGTTTCCTTTCTTCTATCCGTTTATACATATATATATGTATATATATAGAACCAATTACTAGCCTGATAGACTTGGCTATGTCAAGATGGATTTTTATGTATTCTTCCTCCCACTTGGATTTGAAATGTTGCCACAATTATAATATGTCTATTCTACTGTAATTTTCTGCATTTTCGTGCAGCTGAAGATTGCTCTACATATTGCATTTAATGTAATGTTCACATTACTTAAATAAATGGAGTAGCATGAAACGTGCGTACTGCAACCATCTTTAAAATCGTTGTTGATTATTTTGATTTTTTGCTCACCTAGTTTTTGGAATGGTTTTTATATAATACCA
>NC_068981.1:157869156-157871825 GCF_001194135.2 Octopus bimaculoides
TATATATATATATATATATATATATTGGCAAACTTCCCTATATATATATTATTATACATATATTTTTATCCTCATTTTACAACAACAATTTTAATGAATCAGTCACTGAACTGTATTCGTATAAGATAACAATGTTTACGACTTCATGCGAACGTTTCCCTAATTTGTCAATGTCTTGCCGGTAGAATTCATCAGGTTTTAACTTGAAGAATTCATACTCACATGTTCAGTTCTACATCCTTATTGAACGAAACACCTAACGGACTGTTGGAGAGCGACGGGGAAAGGTGAAAAATCAGGATAATAGGATCGGTGTGTTAGAAATTTCCATCTGAGCTCTTGAATAACCTGTTAGGTTAATTAGCAACGTGTAGAGGAGAGGGGCGAGCATTATCGTGTTGAAGAAACACGCTGACGCCAGTTGATGCGCTTCAGCTAGATTTCCCTGTTGAGTTGGTACATTTGTTGGACGTAAAGCTCTGCATTGACCGTGTGGTTGTCTTCAAACATTTCGCAGTGGATTAGCACTTACCATTCCCACCAAATGCGTGGATGAACTCTGGCTTGGCTTGAGACCTTGCTTGTTTGTCGGGACTCATCTATTCTTTACTGTTTTATATTGATGTAAAGACCTCATTCTTCATCATCGGTTCTCTGTTTATGTCCATGAGTAACCTAGTGTTGAACGAGCAAACTGGTGGCGATGGAGAAGCACTGGAGTTTGTCTCGTTCGTGTAACTACTTGCACCGAGTTGTTGGACCTTACTCATCGAGTGAAGGTGACAGGCGACTGTATCATGAAGGCATCTCATCTGTTGGTCCAATTCCCAAGTGAATTGACACAGATTCTAGTGGATGAGCTCCCTCGATCGATCATCATCAAACCGGACAGGTCAGCTGGAGCATGGGGAATCTGTGAGGCTGAAGTTCCGTGAAGCATGGAAACCTTTTCTGTGCAGTTCTTTCTGTAATAGCGCTTTCTTCGTAAGCAGCACAAATGTCTCGAGCGGCTTTGGCAGCTTTAGAACCTCAGTTGAAAGCGAAGAGAAGCAGATGTCAAAAATGTTCTTTGTTTTTTTCTACTTGGCACCCTATCGTCATATGTCTGAAAATAAGTACAATTTATTCGAATTTCAAAAACGGTAAACAAGAGCTGCAAAAAACCCCCCCAAAAAAACGCATGAAACATTAAGATAAAAATAATGTTCATGTGAATTCAAACATGAAAGAAACTAATGAATTCTTGTGACAACCCAATATTTTGTTTCAGAGAAATTTCTCAGAGACTTGGATGTTTCTCTGAGACAAAATATTACAGATAATACCGTTCTGCGTTTGTTTGCATATACGTCATAAATGTATATATAATTGTTATTGGTAATACAGCTTTGTGTAAGTAATATCAATTCTATACCAAAGTCCTGCAGTTCTCCACATCCAAGATTGATGTTTTCACTTTAAAATTAAGAACAATTTGAGTTGACCCATTTTATAAGAACTCACCTGCGTTAGATCTACGAGTCAAAGCCTTTAAGACATAAATTAAAACTTTACATCAATTTCATGTAGAAGGTTTTTGATAAGTTATGTTCTGAACACGAACATAACATTGAAAAATATATTTTATTAAATACTGTAGGTTACGTTTAAAATTAGCTGAAATTTATCCAAGGAGATAGCACCGGTTTTCTAGAAAGTCGAAGACAATAGTACTTAGCACTACATACCGTATTCTATTTCTCTTTATTGTTTGTCTGCGTATCTACAATTTCTTATATTTTTCCTTTTCTTTCTTCTCATTCCTTTTATTTAACATAAAAGTTTGTCAAGTCAAATTCCAATATATGTGCTACATGAGAGCAAATGGCAACAAAGAAAATATTTCTTGTCTTCAGTTATTATATACAAGTTGACGTAATTGGTCTTGACCAGGCATTGAATATGCAGAAACAATTTTCTTTTTGGTTTTGTTTTCTGAAATTACATGATTTAACTTCGAATGTATTATGTAGTTTAATATTAGTTCCAATCTTTTACAAAAGTCGAGCAATTAACTTGATTACGCCGACCCCAGTACGCAACTGGTAATTATTTTATCGACCATGAAGTGATGAAAAGCAAGGTCGGTCTCAGCGGAATTTGAAATCAAAACGTAATGACGCACGAAATACCGGTAGGCATTTTCCTCGGTATGATAACGATTCTGCCAGCTCGCCACCTTACAATTTTATATAATGGTATTCACACATATTTTATATTCTGATGAAGCTTCACCTTTAAGGTTGAACTTTTTCGGGCTTCAAGGATATGAAAACTTTCGAGAATGTGTTTATTGTTCATTTTAATTTTTGACATAAAAATTTTACTCTTATTTTTATCTTTCTGTATTTCATTTCTTTATTTCTTTTTGTAATTCTATTGACATGAAATACACGAAACAGAAGAGTAATATAGTATCTCTCTAGTGTTCTCCACTCCTTCTTCATAAATACTCTTGAAGTTACAGTATTCTAAGATACAATTAAATTATCTTATTACAAGATATTCTATCTTCCTTCTGAATTTCTGGTTTGCCTTCTTTCTCCCGTTCTTTCTTTTTGGCTCTTCTTTCTTTTACTATATGTGCTTCTCTCTCTCTCTCTCTCTCTCTCTCTCTCTCTCTCTCTCTC
>NC_068981.1:157871835-157878487 GCF_001194135.2 Octopus bimaculoides
CTCTCTCTCTCTCTCTCTCTCTCTCTCTCTCTCTCTCTCTCACTGAATTTCTTCTCTATTCTCTTCACCAGATTATCTTCCTTTCACCTTCTTTGTCTCGATTAAACGACTATGTTTTTACTGCCTTTAGCCAACGTTGTAATTTAGTCAATAGTTATATCTATTTAGATATTAAAATACTCATATTTAAAATCCTTGCTGTCATCAAATGTTTATAACATTTTGAAACTAATAGTTTTACAAAAACAAACGACGATATACATGACGTATACACAAATACAAACATACATACACAAAAACACATGCATCCATATATACATAAATATATATATGTATGCATGCATGTATGTATGTATGTATGTATGTATGTATGTATCTTACTGTTTTTATAATAGATAGAACAAAAAGTTAACCATTATATTACTTATTTTATGTAATTACGATATTATAAAAATGAGAATGTTTTTATTCCATTAAAGAATATGGAACATTATTTACATTATTATTTACAATTGACGGATATTTGTCCTCGCCTTGTTTGTTGTTAAAAACAACGTTTCCGCTGATTTGTGTTAACAACAAACAAGATGAGGACAAATATCTGTCAATTGTAAATAATGTAAATAATGTACATAATTCTTCATCTTTTAAATAATATAGAACTGTAATATGGAACATCTATGAAATTTCTAGTTCCCTGTCTGTATATGTGTGTGTGTGTGTGTGTGTGTGCGTGTGTGTGTGTGTGTGTGTATTTGTGTGTGTATGTGTGTGTGTGTGTTAAATAAAATGAAACAACAAAGCCAAGGCAGAGTGAAATTTTTAGGACATTTATAAAGAGAACCATTTGTAATAAAATATGAACTTACATACCATGGACAAGAAGCCTTTCTATCCAATCTACACGGCACATTTCTTGGATAATGGAACTGCAACTGTAACATCAAATATATTTTTATTTTTATTCTCTTATTTTCTTATTTCCCTTTATACTTCCTATATCTCTCCCATTCCAAAATAACTTCTTATAGTGAACTCTATTTCCCGCTATTTAACTCTCACATATCGTCTCTGATGAAGGGATAGCCCTCATATCCCTGAAACAGCTGTTAGACTACCTTTCACTTTATAAACGTCCCAGAAATTTCACATTAATTTGGTTTTGTTGTCTCATTTTATTTAACTTATACATCCTCACACACGACCCGCATTAGACTCTTCACTCATACTATTATTGAACCTGGAGTCCTTCCGTTACACTTACATAGTCTTACCTGCCATTTTGGGTCTTCTGAATACCAAAACCTCTCATAAACATATATATATATATATATATATATATAATGCAACGGAAGCAGTATTATTACCGAATGGTACTTTCTATGTTTATATGCACTGAACGTCTATATGAGAGACTTTCTCGAGGCGAATATTGTAGTATTATGGTGATCTGATAATACATCCATATTAAGTAGGATACAGAGACTGTCGCATGTATGTATAATCCATTAGAGGCGCACTAAGCAGCGTTGAATGAAATATAGTTATGTACAATAATATTTCACATATTTCTGTACACTCGAACATGGAATGACAATACAAAACACAAATTGTCACGAGGCAAGAAATTCACCTTATATAGACAATATGGACATAAATACACCTCAGCGCCATGAATGATGTCACCGGACCGTAGAACGCATACGTTCCTGCATCGTTACGATTTATCAGCTATGTATACCGAGCTGTCTTTCATGGCTACTAAGAGCTGGTCGCTCTCGTATTAGAACAGCAGATGTCACATTTGCTGATGTGCGAAACACTTTCAAATGTATATGCATATCTATATTTGTGTATGTATGTATGTATGTATGTATGTATGTATATTTGTGTGTGTGTGTGTGTGTGTGTGTGTGTGTGTGTGTGTGTGTGTGTGTGTGTGTGTGTGTGTGTGTGTGTGTGTGTGTGTGTGTGTGTGTATGTGTGTGACCCGTATATTGTTCGTGTGATGCTGTCTGGGCGTACTTCTCTTACATTTTTAACAGTTAAAGAAATATCCACTAATTTCGCTAATTAAACATAAACAATAACTATAACGGTAATAGCAGCATCAGAAACAACAAGGCCAACATTGAAACAAATCATATATCCGTGTCTTATCTCATCCTTGAATGATAAGTTCACGGAAGTATTTCGATATGACGTCAAGTGAGCTGCATTATCTGGTGTTGAAATTATTCGACTTGTATCCGTAATAGTGATAATATTTGAATAACGTCGATATTTCCAGTTGTATCCGATGTTTGACAAACACGTGTAGAGCATATAATATAGAAAGCTACTTGTTGCCTGCTTATGTCTTCTTGGGTGTTCTGATAGCAGGTAATGCACGACAGAGATGAGAAGTAATCTAACTCTGCCTTCATGTTTACTTTGGGAATTTTCTTTTTTATTCAATAAGCGCAACAATAACATGCTGAGGTTTACAGATAATTACCATTCTACAACCTTGTTATTTTGCTGTGTATATAATACCAGAAGATCATATTCAAGCATTTTTGTTGATTTGAAAAGGAAACAAAACAAATGGTAAAACAAACAAATTCCTGGCGCTGAATAAATTTTAATGAAATGGACATGTTGATTTAGAAATACTTCTACACAAAATGTTGTAAATCATAAATTGCACATATATTAAAACAGAGGAGGTAATTAATTGTATAAACATAAAGTATTTTTTGTCGGTCAAATATTTTTTACATTTACACAATTAGTCACAAACTTACTCAGTTCTAGTAAATGCCGTTCGCCTCTCTCTAATTCTTCAAGTTACTGGGTATTTTGGAATATACAATGATTTTTTTATTATCAGATTCGAGATATACAGTTATTGTCAAATTTCATCAGTCTTTGATTTATCAACTACTAGTGGCAATATTAAGTCCTTAACCCATTACCTACCAGAGATCTCATATGAGATCACTTAAAAATTACAAATTTCGTAATTATCTGCCAATATTTACACATATCTAACCTTTTTGCTATATCTACTAGGTATATTTCTCTGATATTCAAATGAGGTTTGCTAATTTTTCACCCAATATCTCGTTTATTTCTATTTAAAATGTTATTTTGAAATGTTATTTTGAAATGTTATTTTGAAATGTTATTTTGATCATTCCAGCATGTTTCTAAGACTGTTTTATGCTAGAAATCAAAGTTTCATAATAAAAATTCCAGTTAATAGAATTATGGGAGGTAATGGGTTAATATTTTAGGCTTTTTCCTGAAGTGCCCATGAAATGACTACGAAGTGTTACAGTACGTCTAAAGTAGAGTTAACATTTAGTTGATTCTAACCTGCTAGGGATAAGTAGAGTTGCACCTTATAGTAGTAACTGTATCGTTTCAATGACTCGCATTAATCAGTCCAAACCCTCCCTTAAGAGGAATTTACCATTGAATAATGTTCATGGAATGATGAGATATAACCTCCGAATAGCGACAGTCATGCTAAGTTAACGTTTCAAGCCCTGCGTATCTCCCGGTCCATTAAAGTAGAAATAATAATTACTTACATATCATTCCTTGGTTTTATATCTTTGCTACATATTAGCAGAAAATAGATTTCTTTTGATCATCCGGTTGATTAAAATAATACATAAACAGCAGGTAGTTTGTGAGTAAGGATTAAAAACAAGACAGTAAAGTTTACATAAATGTGTTTCGCAATATATTTTCGTGTTTTATGAATTCAATTTATGTTGTAGAAAATGTTCATACAAATTTTCTTGGTAGTGTGAAAGGTATGCATGGACATAAATGACCAGCAGTAAATAAGAAAATCAGATCCTCACTTCTATTTAAATGGTAGCATTTTATACGACGCTCTAAGGCGTTTATATTCATAAGTCATAAGTTATTTCATCTATGAGTGATGACTGATGAAACATAAGCACGACGATACACACACAAGTATATACATATACAAATACACCTGTACTTATAAAAATGTGAATATTATGTATATATATCTATGTGTGCGTGTGTGTATATGGGGTGCGATGGGTAAATTGTTGCCATTTTATATTTTTAATTTCTCGGATGCGCATTGTTTTTTTTTATTTTGTCGACTAAACCATATAGTAGGGTCAGTTTGGCACCGTCTGTGAGAAAAAAACAGCACCATGACGCAATTCACACAGCCAGAAATTTGGAAACAGGCATTTGCGCCGGAAATTCCAATACGAATGTTTCAGAGTTTCTGGGTGTCTGAAGACAGTGCAATCTGTGGACATATACCGAGAGTGAGAAAAATCAAATATCCAGTCAACATCATGGTGTTTGGAGTGATCACTAGTGATGGCGATGTGATGCCGCCTTTCATCTTCCCACACGGTCTCAGACTCAACACGGAGGCCTACATTAAGGGCCTGGAGGAGTTAGTGCTGCCCTGAGTCAAGATGATGGTTGCTGGATGACCCTATGTCAAGCAACAGGACGCTGCACCATGCCACATAAGCAGGAGAACCCAGTCATGGCTGTCAGACAATTTCTATGACCACATCGCCTCTAATATCTGGCCACCTAACTGCCCAGACTGCAACCCCCTTGATTATTATGTGTGGGGCGCAGTTGAGCGGGAGGGCAACAAAATTCCTTGTAATACCAAAGATGAACTGAAGGCAAAGATTATGGCAACATTCATCAACTAAAACAAGGAAGCCGTGTAGAAGAGTTGGAGGTTGTGGCTGAAGCCAATAGCGGTTTTATTGAATGAATTTACTATTTAGTATTTCAAATATATATGTTTAAATTAGATGTTATTTTTCATTTTTGCGTAATTTAGACAACAGTTTATTCACCGTACCCTGTATATATATATATATATACATATATATATATATATATATATATATAGAGAGAGAGAGAGAGAGAGAGAGAGAGAGAGAGAGAGAGTTTCTAATGAAATTAAAGCAAAAGCGACCGTACCGTACCTGTTTTATTCATTGAAATAGAGCTAGTGCAATTGCTAGAGACTAAGAGACTAAGGTAGTCCCCGTTACAAGCCATGTTTTTGTGCCATTGATGAAGCAAACTCTTGAATCATTTTTGAAAAAATTGTGTGTATTTTTGTATCCATCTCTTCCCAACCACCTTCATTTCGTCGGAATCATGAAATCAGTGTCACCGAAGACTCTCCCTCATTGGAACAGGTATAAGTTGGATGGCAACATATCCTGGGTGTACAGTTATTTTGAGATCACTGACCGGCTTACTTTGCCAATTGCCTGATTTGTTTATAAGATGTATATGATCGCACATTATCATGGTAAATGTAGATTGCTTTCAAATGCACACGAAGTTTTCGAGAAGAGATCTGATGAAGAACCGTAATTCTATTAAGATTTATTTTCAGGTCTCTAACACGTTATGTATCCTTGGAATTTTATCCACATATTTGAAGATGTTTTCTATTGCGTCGTCAGTATCACAAACATAGCGTACAAAAGTTCCCCTATCAGAGAAAATAAAATATGTGATTTATATTTAAGTTGTCTTAATTTTACAAACAACCTTACCAGTTTCACGGTAAGCTTTTGTAACGACTGAAAAAGTTATTTTGTTGTGTTTGCCAAATGAAGCATGATCATTTATATATAATCGTGTTATACGCCATTCTGAAGGTGCATGGCTCAGTAGCTAGAGCATTGGGCTCACAGTCATGAGGTAGTGATTTCGATTCCCGGACTGGGCTGTGTATTGTGTTCTTGAGCAACACTATTTCATGTTGTTCGAGTTCACTCATCTTTAGGAATGAGTTGCGGCGTCACTGGTACTAAGATGTATTGGTCTTTGCCTTTCCCTTGGGTAACATCGTTGGCTTGAAGAGCGGAGTCTAGTATGCATGGGATACTGCTGGTCTTCCATAAACAACCTTTCCTGGACTTGTACCTCGGAGGGGAACTTTCTAGGCGCAATCCCATGGACATTAATGATTGAAACTAAATCAGAGTTTTCTGTATCATTTACAAGCAGACTGGTGACATTACAACAAATAGACTTGATGATACTTGTAATTCTACGAAGGTATTCAAGTTCATTAGGCTACATATTTTCCTAAAAACTTCCCACAACACACTAGCATTCAATGAAACAAACGCCTTTCTGTGGCCAATGAATCAATGGAAACGATCAAGACATTGCACAATAGTTTCCGTGCAGGTGTCGAGCTCCAAATATTATGTTATTGCTTACATCTAGAGGAAACATCTTAGTGAGAGACGAGATTTAGAGATAACCGAACGTTTCAACGTTTTCAATAAGGTCGAAGATGCTACGAAAATTACCATGTTTTTTCCACATTTTCCTTTGAACAACACTTCCTTCTCAATCTCGACGAACAGCATCCTTTTTCCCACAGAATACATGCAAGATAATGCAGATGATTCAGTATCGTATTCCTTTCTAGTTTGACCACACCCAACGGAATGCTATCAATGTTAGGAGCTTTTTTTTTATATCTTTACGTTTTTGAGAAACATCTCATATTTCATTGAAATTCGGTGCACCATCAAAAGAATGTTTTATTTAATAAGTTCTAAAGATCAATCGAAATACGACGAGTAGTTTAACAGATACCTTACATATA
>NC_068981.1:157878991-157880379 GCF_001194135.2 Octopus bimaculoides
ATATATATATATATATATATATATACAGGGTGCGGTGGTTAAATTTTCAGCATTTTATATTTTTAATTTCGCGCATATGTATTGCTTGTTTTTGATTTGGCCGACTACACAGTATATTAGAGTCAGTTGGGCACCGTCTGTAAGAAAAATACCGCCATCTCGCAATTCGCACTGCCAGAAATGAAATTTGTACTGCTTGGCATTCACGTCGGAAGCTCCAGTACGAATATTTCAGTATTTGGGTGTCAATCTGAGGATGGTGCAGAGGATTTGGAAAGAGTTGGATGAGTCTAATGGGGATTAAGAAGGTACAAAGATGTGTTTATTATATCAGCTCTTAATTTCCTGTATGACACAGAAACACATTGGACTGCATCAGTCAACTAGTCCTGAAATACAAAATATCGCAATAATCGTACTAATCTTGTTTACGTTCATTTTGATAGAAGAGGGAGACATTTAAGGGAGAAAACTCTGATCCGTTCTTCAATCATTCATTTTTTGGGGGTAACAAGACTGGGCGTTCATTGTAAAAGAAATATTAAGAGTTAATGTTTATAATATCTGAAGTGAATTTAGTGAACGACCAAGTAGAGGCAAACTTGTTGTAAAGGTTCTACGGAGTGGATCTATTCTTGATATTTCCTGCTTGAGGAGGCAAGCTGAAATCAGCCGTCCACAATTTCCGGAGGAAATGGGGAAACAGCTTGCGTCGACAATATCGACTTCTACTCAGAAATGCTAATCGCCACCTAAAACGATAAGAATCGGCTCAACCGGTATTTCTGCACCTTTTCTTTGCAATTCTAAAATAAATTGTCACAACAAGTCAACGTAGACGTCACACTGAGTACCATGGGAATTAATACTTTTAATGGATATACTCCATATCATGCAATGAGTACTTTTTCTTTCTTCTTTTTATTTTTAAATAAACACGTGTGTGTATACATACATACACACACACACATATATATATACACACACACATAAATGTACATACATTTATAGATGTAACATATATATGTAATATGTATGTATATATAAATATATGCATATATATATATATATATATATATATATATATATATATATATATATATATATATATATATATATATATATGTTCAAATGATGATATCTCCACAATGAGTTGATGTTGAGAAAAACATATATATATGCATATATTCATATGATGTATATATGTTTGTATGTGTATATGTATATATGCATGCATGTTTGTATGTATGTGTATGCATGCATGTATGTATGCATGCATGTATGTATACATAACTGTGGGGTGTATGTGCTTGTGTGTGAGAGAGTAAAAGTGAGGTAGATGAAAGAGATATTAAAGACTGTCAATGGAAAGCACAGAGAAATAATGG
>NC_068981.1:157880389-157880660 GCF_001194135.2 Octopus bimaculoides
ATATTAAAGACTGTCAATGGAAAGCACAGAGAAATAATGGGAATAAAGTGATAGAAAGAGAAAAGAAAACGAGAAAGTGAGAGAAAGAGTAACTAAAAAATCAATAAATAGGTTAAGTATGGAGATATCAAATGAGACATGGAGAGCGAACGAGAAACTGACTGACAGACAGATAGAAATGTAACAACCCGTACCATGAACAGAGGTAAGTATGTGTAGTAGTTCAAAAACAATATATATATATATATATATATATATATATATATATATA
>NC_068981.1:157881017-157888044 GCF_001194135.2 Octopus bimaculoides
ATATATGGTATGTATAGTATGTATATTATGTATATATATATATATATATATATATGTATGCGTGTGTGTATACATACGTACGTTCATTGATATGTATATTATGTGCTAATTTACTGATAAATTATCAGTGTTATTGAAATTTGATAGCTTAAATACATAATTCCCATAATGTACTATTAGAACAGCTACTTTACGTAGAGTGTTGTATCAATACGGATGTCTGATAGCAACAACCTTTATCTCGTAAAAAAGAACGGCATCAAAAATTGGCTGAAAAGTAACGTCAGCTCCCTAAGTTTTTAGTTTCATACATAAATAGTTTGAGTTTGCCTCTATAAAACTACATACTTGCTATTTTATAGCCTTAAGAAAAAGTTACTATTGTTATCATTGCAATATTTGCTGCCATTTCTGGAAGTACCATTTTCTAGTCTTTCGAATAAACTATCAAAAAGTATAACTGAATGTTATGGCCAAGATAGAGTAAAATGATAGGAGCAGTCCAATAAGACGTAGTAATTACCATATGAAGCTTGTCACCCCTGAAGACGCTCTATTTGCTCGCTGGACTTGCTATACGTAGTATAGATATCATCCTCAAATTACACACTACCATCTTGAAAAGAAATATGTTGGTTTATTGATCCAAGTAATGCAATGCTTGGCGAGTCAAGGACAGAAAGATTTTGTCTTGAATGTCTTTTATAATATATATTTTCTGTAATGAATCACCGGAAAATAAACAAACTTTAAGATGATATAACATGTTTGTTGTGACTGTAGCGGCTTAATGATTCACTTATAGTCTCCTGTATCTCAATCTATGCCACCATATTCAGTATACAATTTGGTTAAATTCGCGGAGATAAAAATGTCTTATTCAGAGTAGTAATCCTGACTTGAGCTCAGCTTTTAAAATTTCACCTTATTTCGATTGTTGATGATCCTATCCTGAATATTCGTCAATTAACATAGATACGTCAAGTGCAAGCTCTGGACAGAAGTACATCATAATCGAATATGTGATAAATGGTTTCCGTGGACTGCATCATATACACGCCACAAAATCTGTCTATGGAGAAATAAAACTTGAATCTTTGGAAAGTCATAATGATAAGCATATGCAAAAAAAAAAACAGTCAGGAGTGGCGCTGGAGTGGCTGTGTGGTAAGTAGCTTGCTTACCAGCCACATGGTTCCGGGTTCAGTCCCCCTGCGTGGCAACTTGGGCTAGTGTCTTCTACTATAGCCTCGGGCCGACCAAAGCCTTGTAGGTGGATTTGGTAGACGGAAACTGAAAGAAGCCCGTCATATATATGTATATGTATATATATGTATATGTGTGTCTGTGTCTGTGTTTGTCCCCCCGACATCGCTTGACAACCGATGCTGGTGTGTTTACGTCCCCGTAACTTAGCGGTTCGGCAAAAGAGGCCGATAGAATAAGTACTAGGCTTACAAAGAATAAGTCCTGGGGTCGATTTACTCGACTAAAGGCGGTGTTCCAGCATGGCCGCAGTCAAATGACTGAAACAAGTAAAAGAGTAAAAGAGTAAAAAGAGGAGTCAAATAAAATATATTTGTATACTATTGAAAGAGGTGAATTTTGTATTTCCGCACAGAGCCCATCTTTGAAGAAATGTTATGGTAACCTGTCTATTACAAATATAAGCGTATTGAGGATTTTAGACTCCATTCTTAATATATTAGTTATACTTTCACAATCTTATGCTGTTCTCTAAGAGAAATGCATGATTTGTATAGCACTTTCCTTGCTACATGGATTGACGTGGCTCTATACATATTTGTGAGTCCGAACTTTTAATTGACTGAAATCAAATATATCATATAAATATGGCTTTATTACTTTCCAGTGTGTGTGTGTGTGTGTGTGAGTGTGTGTGTGTGTGAGTGTGTGTGTGTGTGTGAGTGTGTGTGTGTGTGTGTGTGTGTCTGTGCGTGTGTGTGTGTGTGTGTGTAATGACAGTATTATGGAATGTGTGTCCGCATATATCTTTTTGAAACTCTGCTTATTGATTTTACTTACATCAAAGTTTATTTGAAAGAAATATAACTAAGAAGAGACTTCACAGTAATAGGTTTCTCCAAAGTTAATATTTTTAGTGATGTTACAGGACTAATATTAATTTTTTACATTTTTGTAATTTATTTAACTCTTCAATTATGAAAATTTGGGGCCTTTTGAAGGTAAACATTACAGAAGTATGTAAAAATGAAGCTCAATACTGTTATCATTTTCATTTATGAAGACAACGTTTTCCGCTTGTTACAAAAGAAATTATATTAGTTATACTTTGTTTTACTATATTTCTAACAATATGTCTAGTAGTTAGCATTTCTAACATACCCCAATTTTATATCAGTTTCTCAGAGAAGGTACCCTATGACGTTAACAAGACTTTCCAGACTAGCAAATTTGATGTAGCTGATGTTCAGTTTCAACATCCGGTGGTCGACGTCTGCAAGAAAAATTAGTGCGAGGATATAACTATAGACTAACATCTCCGAGAAGGGATAATGATTTGGCAAAACATGGACTACAAATTGGTGGGGGTGATAAATGAAGCATAATAGGGCTGACGAAAGGAACTTCATTTAAAACCAATTGGTTTACCTTCAGTAACATAATGTCTTTAAAAAAGTGAAGGTCAACTCAATTTTCCACCTCTTTTCTGAAAACGTTAATCACATTCTTACATGTTAAACCGTCGTTAGCAGCTAAGATAGAGATGTGCCTCCCAGCGGGTTATCATACAATAGGTAGATGGATATTTTCAATCTTGAAAACTTGACCTACTAAAACACACACACACACACACACACGTATATGTATGTATGTTATGTTTGTGTATGTATGTATATATATGTATGTATGTATGTATGTATGTATAGATAGATAGATAGATAGATAGATAGATAGATAGATAGATAGATAGATAGATAGATAGATAGAGTCCAGATTTCTACCTCCTTACATTTCCTCTTTTACATCCCTACATCACACACACACACACACACACACACACACACACACACACACATATATATATGTTTGTTTTGGAAAGCAAAACAAAGAATATATTACAATATACACAACAACAATAGCAACAACGTAGTACAAACAGCTGATAGTAGTTCGTCGCCATTATGGACACCATTGTATCTCTGTTGTTTTAAAATATAACTAAACAACACGAAAGAAGCTAAACATTGAATAACACTGTTTCCTGTATTTGTTTACAAACCGATTTCTCTACTTAACATTTGTAAGTTTTACACAAGTCAGTCAATACCTCCGCCTAAACATTCAACTGTTGTGTTGACTTTACATCTCTCAGCTCCGTTCAATAGTTCCCAAAGACACCTGGTAGTACTTAGCTTAGTTTTGGTTTGTTGATTCATATCCCCAGCTCCAGCAAAACCTCATAAACCCACCAAAAAAGGACCGTTTACAATACATCTCCACTTCAGCACAACATTCATTGAAATACAACCCCTACACAACACCGCCACAACACATCTCCATTACAACATGACTTTTTCAAAAAATAAAAAGCTTACTATTTAAACTACATCATACAAAACGTAAAGAAATGCGTTTTCGTTTTGAAGTGGCGAGTGTGGACATATGCTGTGTTTGCGGACCGGAGATACGGTAACGGGATTTCAAACTCAGATAGAACCCTTTCTTTTTAACTTACTTCACTGATACCATTAAGATATTCGTGATCCTCACAACTTACGATTTCTCTCTCTTTCAAGATATGGTAGTATCTTTGAACATTGTTGAAAATATCTCTGATCTGGCTTGTACTTGTTTTTGTTCCGTAATCTTGTCCAATTTTTGCATTCTTAATTAAAAAGAATGGCTTATTTTAATAGCAGCAGTTCAGATTCTTGACGTTTTTGTCTATATTTAACCGAGATCAGCCCTGATAGTCCAGTTCTATGATGAAAGGCTTTCCGCCTGTACATCTTCATACAGAGAAACTCGGACCATATTATCCGGTATGTCTTTCTAAGACGGCTGTGATTTGAGGACTATTTGGTCGCTATTTCTAGCAATTCGAGAGAGCATGTAGAAGCTTCCTCGTTAAGAAGTATTTAATAAGTATGTGAGACATCCATGAGTTTGTAAAATAAAAGAGTGAATTACAATCAAAACCGAGACGCAGTCTCAGTCTAGCAAGGGTTTCATTTTTAAAATATAGCGCTCGCCTAGGTTAAACAACTCTATACTTTAGGGAGAGGAAATTAGAAGAGTGACTCCCCACAGGCTGATTTAAATTAGATAGTTTCTGAAGTGAGGAGACGAAAATTCTGATATTACAAACAAAAAGAGAAGGAATTTCTTTTTTCTGTTCTTTTAAAACTTTTCGTAAAAATGAAATTCTGAGCTGCTTCAAGTTAAACATTACAAGAGCAGTAGTTCACGGATTTTGATAAGTAGTAAATATCAAGTAATAAATTCTAGCATAGACACAAGTCATCAAACTGGCGAGGATTTAATCAATTAGATTGAACTCAGTATATGGTTAGTACAATATTTTGCTGGCCACGGGAAAATAAAAAAGAAAATTAGCGACGGTAAGATTTGAACTCTGACAGAGTGAATAGGTAGAGTAAATATCACAAAGCATTTTGACAAACGCCCTAACAATTCTGCCAGTCTATCAGCCATGATAACCATGTTGATGGAAACTAGTAGAGACCATCTTTTGCAAAAGGAGCTTTCAAGTGAAGTTTGTATATTTAGTAAAGGTTTTATGGCGAAAAACAACTAAGAGAAACTTGATATTTTAATCAAAACCCTTCAATACCTTTCAGGTATGCGTCGTTTTCTGCAGATATTTGGACGGCATCTTCATCCCCACATCTTCCCGTGAAGAGGCCAATACAATATTTAAGAAATCTAACATCATGAACGAACACGCATATGCTTTACTATTGGACGCTCTAACTACACAGGATCCCTCCCATTTCTTCACTTCTAACAGAAGGAGGTGAATTTCAACTGAAAAGCGGTCAACAGAAACGTCTTCGAGTACTTCATCTTGACTCTCTTTGTCAGTGTCAAAACTGGATATATGCGCAAGGAAATCACTTGTATACAAGACAAGTGCAGTAATACTAGGAACCGGATCGCCGATACCACCGAATATCTCAGGATATTTAGAATCAATGGGTACCTGGTCTCTCTCATCAATCAGCTCCAGCACCCTAACCCACGAAAACAAAGCAAATACAATAAATCCACCAACTCATACCTCCTAAAAATGTCACATTTCATTAAAAGCCCAACTACTACTATCAGAAGGCTATAAACAGCAAATGACTCGACATACACGTACCTTATTCGTGACCGCTCTTTCTACTAAATCAGGCTCACAGAGCAGTATCCATGCACACTAACAAATTACCCTATTTGGCACATGAACAAGTGCCAAATACAGGTGTAGTGTACCAACTAAGTGTGCCAAATGCAGTGATTATTACATTTGCCAGACAATTCCACACCTACCTCCGTGCCTCTTCCATACGGAAACAAGTCTCAAAATATGGAAGCACCAACAATGACATCTTTACTATCATCCTTGTCAAAGAACGGAATGTCGGCAATGTGCGGTTCAAAAAGCTATCCTCATGCGAATACTCAAGTCAAAATTCATGGACGTATGGATTATAGAATCCGTGGATTATCACTGCGGTTACCATGGTTGCCACTATTACTTTCATAGCTACTTCTGGTAGTACTTTTTAAATACTAATACCATTGCTACCACTAACACTACTACAACTCCCACCACTGACAATCCCACCGCTACTACTACCGCTACCAACGCTGTCGTTACTACTGGGACGTCTGATGTGATTTGTAGAATCAAAATTACCTGTCATTGCCATAGTCATCACTAACACTGATACTGCTTCTGTCACTATAACTACCATAACTATAATGCTGTTCCTGCTAGCACTTTGGCATCTTTCCCTCTCCGCCTTCCACTACTACATCTACCATTCCAACTTCAACGCTACCGCTGATACTTCCGTAAGACAACATATGGTGATCTCTAATTAATTCGTTAACTGTTTTACTCTATTAGATAAGTGATTCGTCCAAAAACAAAGAATTAAGAAATTGTAAATTCTCTCTTCGCTTTGTAAGAAGATCTCCGTATTATCTATTTATTGTTTTCTCCAAATGTAAACGCATAATCTTATACAGATTGTAGAACACAAACGTACAGTCATTTCAACAACCATTCACATAGAGATTAAAATACTGTTATTTAGACCTCTACACGTTAGTACACAGCCTTTTATACATACATATAGTAAGAAAATAATCATTTAGACAAGCACACTAGCCCCACATGAGATTAGATAGATATGCATACACTCATTCATACTCATACACATACACACATGGTCTTGATACACAGATACAGACACACACATATACACACTGATACAGACAACTCAGAACTTACAAGGAAGAGTAAGCAGATAACTTTCCCTCTAACAATTGCCATGCAGTCTTAAAGAGACATCGGTCTAATGTAATCTCTGCTATGCAATACTACCAGACGCTCATGGCTGGAACGTCTTTTGTCATAACTCTGCTCGATCAAGGCTAGCTCGGGGCTTAACAACAGCTCACTAACGATATACTATACTAAAAACGCTTGCACACAAACGGAAAGACACATAAATACATAAATTCACATAGGCATGCATGCTAACAAAATGTCTTCTATACATACATACATACATACATACATACATACATACATACATACATACATATACAATGAGCACTCCGTCGGTTACGACGACAAGGGTCCCAGCTGATACGATCATCGGAACAGCTTGCTCGTGAAATTAACGCGCAAGTGGCTGAGTACTCCACAGACACGTGTACCCTTAACCCTGGGTGATTCAACGTGACATAGAGTGTGGCAAAGCTGGCCATTTGAAATACAGGTACTACTCATTTTTGCCAGTTG
>NC_068981.1:157888353-157891764 GCF_001194135.2 Octopus bimaculoides
ACACACACACACACACACACACACACACACACACACACACACACACACACACATTCACACACACAGATGTAATCAGAAACACCCAAATAGAGATTTATGTATACACACTACTCATACATTAAATATAATCAGTAATGTATCTCAACTAGGACTAATAGACGTCTTTAATATATAAACACATAGATAAAATAAATACGCAATACTATAAATTGTATATATACATTACACATACATTAAAACGTTGTTTAACTTGCATATGTGTATGTTAAGGGAGATAGATAGATAGATTGATAGATAAATAGATGTACGTATGTATGCGTTTTCAGAAATAATTATGTTAAACACTTAGTATAGTCAAATGTGTAGTAATTGAAGCACTATGCAGCTGAAATTCTTTGCATTAATATAAATAATTTGAATTCCATGACGTTTCGCTGATTTTCGATACAACATAATTTTACTGTCGCTAATTCTTGTAATCGGGATAAATTAAGAGTTTCTTGTATTTCCGTTCAGCAGATGACATCTTTGACTTTCTGCAAAAGCAGCAACTTTAAAGAAATACGATCGTGTTTCTCCTGATAAAAGATATGCTTTATAATCATATATAGATATACATATATACAAACATATATTTGTGTATGAGGGTCAAAGAACATATACGTAGACTATTGATTAGTCTATAGGGCTTACAATTATAAGGTTGTATATTCGATTCGTAGACCGGGTGATGTGTTGAGTCGTTGAGTAAATGCAATTCATTTCATGATACTGCATTATACACTGTTAAAATGAGCATCAACCTTGCTGTTGTAGAACGCTTTCTCATGCTCACTGTCATATCCCAGATAGTTTGCGGAGTCAAAGCGTACGAGTGCCGAGAGGCTACCTATATTTGCTTACGACTGACTACACAGACACCTATGACAGTTACAGAAAAATCGTACACGCCTGCAAGTGACGATTATGCGATACATAAATACATACACACACACACACATATGTCGAGCTAAATTTGACGATTTTTTGTTTTCTTTTCTTCCTTCTGGAACAGCTTGATGTATTGGTAAACACTGAAGGGCGGTGGAGGGCATAAAGATTAAAATTGTAGTTGTGAAAAGTTAGTTGAGATGGAGGAATGGAAGCTATTTGAATATTGAGAAAGAGTTACAAGAATCTGGATGATTCGCGCCTGGTATCAAAATGCCAGCATTATGACTGTTGTTCAGTATTCTGTTAACACTATAGAGGTTGTAAGACATGATATGGACAGCTGCAATGGCGACTAATAAACTGTGCGAAGTAGGAAGGGATGCAACAGGTGTCTAACTGCGTCTGCACGCCGGAATACATCCAACAACTGATGAACAGAGCCTTAGGCTTAATTCAGATTGTTATGTGAAGCCGCTGGAGACTGTAGAGAGTTGCTGTTGTAAGGCCATATGTGAAGCAACATGGTCAGGTTTGTTGCCAATCTTCAGCAAGAGTCAGAAGTGACGGTCAGAGAATTTCTACGACTTCACCAGCCCCAATTTCTGACCTCCTAATCTCCCCATTTGTAATCCCATGGATTATTATGTGTGCTGTTACAGTTGAGAAAGACACCAACTGTTCTGTCTGCATCACCAAGGTCGAGCTGGTGGCCAAGATCAAAAAGATTGAGGAAATTGTTACTTCCCAGCCATAATCTACTTGATAATTTTTGATTTTTTAAATACCTTTAATTTTGGTTGTAATATTGTTTTTGTTTTTTTTTCTGTTTCATGTAAACTGTCAAATTCATCCCCCACATCCTGTATATATGCATACATACTTGAGGGTATCAAACAGGGAGTGAGAGTAGTCAGAAGAACCACAATTGAATGTTGAAATTTCTTTACCTGTGGATTAATAATGCTACTAAAGCTTTCATGCGGAAGGAATTTCCACAATGTTCAAGCGATCCACTTACAAATGTAGATAATCGCCTCCATTTTGGATGGAAACGATTACCAACATTTTAAACCCAATCGCTTGGAATCGTTCCGTATTAAATCAATGGTAATATTGTAGATTCGCAGAGTATATATGAAATATTTGAGTGTGTGTGTGTGTATGTGTGCGTATGCATGTATGTATCTGTGTGTGTGTACATACATACTTACATACATACATACATACATACATACATACATACATACATACATACATACATAATGCGTGCATACATACTTACCGATAATCTTGGCTAAATTCCTACCTGAAAAGTCAGTTACGAAAGAACACTAACATTGCAAAGTGATTCATAGTGTATCTTGGAGATTTTAGTATATTATATTTTATACAATATAAGTGTGTATGTGTATATTTATACAAATACATACATACATGCATATGTGTGTGTATGTATGTGTGTGTGTGTGTATGTGTGTGTGTGTGCGTGCGTGCATGTGTGCGTGTGTGTATATAAGGATATTATTGCTTACAATAATATCCTTACAATAATATCAAGTGGCATAGCATGCGTAAAAAAAATATCAGGAGGTAAAAAATTATTAATTAATAATTAAGGGTTCTACAGGTAGCACCAGCACACTAAAAATAGCAGTCAGAATATAGGTACAACCACAAATCTTCACCGATACACACTATTTGAAGTCGGGGGAATAAGCAAAAATTCGAAGCCCGCATACCAATAGCAAAAAGAATAGTAAATTGAAAAGCCAGACATACCCGTATCATCACGATTTCGAACTTTGTAGAAGTGCAACTTAGTTCTCATCAGCGAGTCTCACTGACCCAAAGGTCATAGAACTTGCCCATCTCAAAAAATGTGCGCAATGACCGTTTTTAATGCTGCGGGAAATATAAAAAGGTGATCAGAGTGAATAATAAATTATAAAAATGTATATAAGAATATGATTATTTACAATAATATCAAATGGTATAGCAAGCGTAAAAATTACCATGAAGTAAAAAAATTATTAATTAAATATTTAAGGTTACTACAAGTAGCACCGGTACGCTAAAAATAGCAGCCAGAAGACAACTACAACCACAAATTTTTACTGATTCTCATTAATTGAAGTGGAGAATATGAGGAAAAATTCTAAGCCCCCGTACAAATAACGAAAAGAATTGTAAATTCAAAGCCAGACATACCCGTAGCGTCACGATTTCGAACTTTGTGAAAGTGCCACTGAGGTCTGTTATTGGTACGGGGGTTTAAAATTTTTGCTCATTTCCCCGACTTCAATTAATGTGTATCAGTGAAAATTTGTGGTTGTAGATGTCTTCTGACTGTCATTTTTAGCATGCCGGTGCTACCTTTAGTTCCCTTAACTATTAATATGTGTGTGTCTATATATGTTTTCAGACATTAGCCTCCTCTTTATATATATATATATATATATATATATATATATATATACG
>NC_068981.1:157892371-157896945 GCF_001194135.2 Octopus bimaculoides
GGTTATGCTCAAGATGGCTCCGTCGTTCACACGTGCCATCCTTGCTACATTCACCCATCTTTTTTTGAAGCATTCACTAGACAAGACTTCCCTTTCTACTCTCAACTTCCTCTTCAGGTGATACTTGAAGAAGTTGATGAGAGATTGCCCAGAGAGGAAAGTCTTTGTCTCTAGACCTTTCAGACGCGTCCACCATACACATTCTTTCGCCATAGCCACAAGTACGATGAAAATAGCTCTTCCTTCCCGTTTTAGATAGATAGATAGAGAGAGAGATAGATAGATAGATAGACCTGTCAAATTAAGCATTCACAAAGTTTCGCATGCACAGAAATTACGTCTGTGATCCTTCTAATGTATTTTATGAATGGAGTTGGAAAGCCGTTCTTTATTGGCCTTTAGTAAAATCTACTCACACAATTGAAAATGCGGCAAGTCTGGAAAACTAAAATGTTAAACAGACGACCCGGTTAAGGTGTATGTAGATGCATAAATCAGAGAAACCACTCCACGTCTTTCATAACCAAGAATTTCTCGAATTTGTATTATTTGCTTCTGTATGTACACTCGGCTGAAAATTATCCATTCATGACACGCATCTAAAAGATCACAATGATCACATACATTCTTTACATGTAGTGAATCATTACATGATTAGCTACAAACATGCTATAAGGTCTACCATATTTATAACTTGCGTTTTCTTCTACCGTTCATTCACATGAATATATCTGTGCTTGTGAGTGTGTGCGTGTGCATGTGTGTATGTGTGTGTATGTGTGTGTGTGTGTGTGTGTGTGTGTGTGTGTGTGTGTGTGTGTGTGTGTGTGTGTGTGTGTGTGTGTGTGTGTGTGTGTGTGTGTGTGTGTGTGTACACTCACATAAACAGTCAGACAGATGGATAGATAGATAGATAGAGAGAGAGAGAGAGAAAATGAATGAAGGAATGAATGGATAGATGAAAGTATAATGTGTATATGTATATGTGTATGTATATAACACTACAGCTGTTACTAGTACTACCAGACTTGTGAGATGCATAGATTTGTGGGGGGTGGGGGAATAAACAATGAATGGCGTGAGAGTTTGGAAAACAGAGAAAAATACTCTGTTAAATATTTTACGTGAAAAGCAACTGGTAAGGTTGGCACTAACACAACGTAGGAAAACAAAAAAGTTAGGAATAATTAAAATTATACTAAAAGAGCCTATTTGGTTTCAACCATTATGACTTCTGGTTACGCTTGTAGAACATTTTTATATACTTTTTTTATTTATTTTTATTCAGTACTTGTATTTTGAGTCATCCTACTGAAGGAGAATGTGAGACAGAGAGAGAGACATATCTATGTGGTGTTTAAAACTTTCAGCTGGGGTCTATTTTACATTTTTGATTCCTATAGGTAAAGTCATAAAACAGGGATTCACGAAAGGTGAAGCTATTGTGCAATAGTAATTCTATTTGACTGTCAGCTGACGGGAGCTTTGGCAGTTAACGCTATCTTTCCGTTATCTTTTTTATCCGATGATATATTACGAAGTTTGGTACTTTATCCTCAAGAATCTTACAGTTGTAGATGACTTGCACTTTCTCTCTTTCCTTTTCTCCCTACTCTCTCTCTCTCTCTCTCTCTCTCTCTCTCTCTCTCTCTCTCTCTCTCTCTCTCTCTCTCTCTCTCTCTCTCGCTCAGATTCTTATGAGCAAAGCCTCGGGATTAAATGACGCCACTTTGATTGAAGCATTTCTGTAGTCTTTCTGGCAAATATATTTTTACTGAGGCTGAACAATTTTGAGTTGTAATCTATACTGCCATTAGTGAATGTTTGCTATGATGGCAACTATACCGTTGGGTCTTTAACTGAAAATAGGCAAACACAAATCACCTTTCTCTGAATTCTTAAAGCCTGTGACTTATGTGGACACAACACCGGTTAACTCTCTTACTCCTCCTATACAAATACTCTTCTGAACAACTACTACCTTTCGGAGTCGGTAGAATATATTCCGCCCAAGTACTGGAACAGATTTAATCGACTAACTGCTGGGCCTGTATATAAATTAGAAATAATAATAATAATAATAATAATAATAATAATAATAATAATAACCGCTGGAATACTCCGGATGGTGCTCGCAAAATAAGGGGTATTACCTTAGTTCACTGGCAGTGAATAGCTGGCACCGTAGTACATCTCCAGCGTTAGAAGCTGTGCAAATACAATAAATAATAATAATAATAATCTTTTCTACCGTAGGCACTAGGCCTGAAATTTTGGGGATAGGATTAAGTCGTTTACATCCACCCCAATTTATCGACCCCGAAAGGATGAAAGGCAAAGTCTATTTCGGCGAAATTTGAACTCAGAACGTGGCAACGGCAAAATACCGTTAAGCATTTTGTCCGGCGTGCTAACGATTCTGCCAATTCACAATAATAATAATAATACTATGCCCTGGCGCAGTATATGCTCTGATGCCGTATATGCCCTGATGCAGTACCACGCAGTACCATGGCTTCTGATCTTAATTGATTAGAAGTGTTATCATGTACATTGTTTTGTCTTGGAATAAAAGATGAGTTAGAGCAAATACTCTGCCCAATACCACAGATTTGCTTGTCAGTTGTTTGACCTTAACCAGTTGAGCATGTCCCTTGGTGTCTGACGATATGTGCATCAATGATCACGAGCAGATGTTGTGGGGGTGTATCATAGCCATGCGTTGAGAGGAATTCTTTGGGTTTTGAATAATTCACCTCTGGAAACGTAGGTGTTTCTTTCATCATTCTTAAAGAAACCTTATTCAGGGACTTTTTGAGCGAGGTTGGGCTACTCTACCAAATGAAAATTGTGACTGGGCCCCACCCCCAAGATCATGCACTGTTTATTTTGATATGAGATCACCATGTCGCGCACATATGGTTGTGATGCATGTATCTGGTGTACCCTTATCAGACGGGTAGTCATGATAGGTATATTCGGCTTTATATAATTGTACCCAGTGTCACTTTGACGGCATGAGCTGTTTGGCCTAGACACCTACCTGAAAAAATCTGAGGATTGAATGTTAAAACTTGTCTCAAAACATGAAAACAAGAAAGCATCATACTCAGTAACAAATCAGGCAAAGGAGTATATAAGTGAATTCCGAATACAACAAATTTCAGAATTAAACGTACTAGAAACAAGCGCAGAAAAAGCTAAGTGCATGAAAACCCGTGCTAAAAATGCTGCCTTAGATATTCCGACTAAGAAATGGCAAGAAAAACCTTTCAATAGCAAATACCCAAAGAGAGCGAATAATGCCGATGTTGACAAAGCCCTTACCCATCAATGGGTAAAATCAGAAACAGAAGGGTTTATCATAGCAGCCCAAGATCAATGCCTACCTACAAGGAACTACCAGGCCAACATATTAAAGAACGGCAGCTCCCCAATATGTCGTGTATGTCAACAACAAAATGAAACCATTTATCATGTTGTCTCCATGTGCAGTTTTCTTGCGCCTAGAGAGTATCTCAACAGGTATGATAGAGCTGTACAATATATTCACTGGATAATTTTCAAAAAACCTGGACTTGCCCCATGATAAAAACTGGTGGGAACACAAATTACCCCCAGTGCTTGAAAATGATCACATCTCACTCCTCTGGAACTTCACTATTCAAACTGACAGAAAGATAGATGCAAATAGGCCAGACATCATATTGAAAGACTTCAAACAAAAATAATGCCTCCTCATTGATATGACTGTCTCAATCGATATAAACGTATCTGTCAAGACCTACCAAAAACTGAGCACATATAAAGATCTTGAAAGAGAAATTAGCAAAATGTGGATCATGAAGACTAAAACAATACCTGCTGTCATAGCTGCACTAGGAATGAGAGCAAAAGGTGCTGATTGCTACCTAGCTCAGATACCAGGAAATCCAAAAATGGCAGAAATTCAAAGGTACTGCTCGTGGTATACGTAAAATACTTTCTATGTAATCTCAAATTTTAAAACAAACACATAATTTTCTTATGCTTTCTTAAACATTCTCTAGAACAACACAATATACAAAACCAAATATATGGCACCCTAGGCATAACACCAACATGAACTTCTAAATTGTTGTCTCTTGAGGTCTCTGGGTGAGCCTTGGAGCCAACTTGTACAAATGCAAAGCAAAAGTCAAATATAAAATAATAATAATAATAATAATAATAATAATAATAATAATAATAATAATAATAATAATAATAATAATTGTGTGTAATGTATGCATGCACGTGTGTCTGCTTGTGTGTGTGAGTGTGTGCTTGCGTGCATGTCCATGTGTGTGTGTGTGTGTGTGTGTGTGTCTATAAGCCTAGATATCCTTGCACGTGCTTCGTGAGAATTATTATATAGATGAACGCATGAATACATGCATGTTCTTTTATTCTTTTACTTGTTTCAGTCGTTTGAGTGTGGCCATGCTGGAGCACCACCTTTAGTCGAGCAAATCGACCCCAGGACTTATTCTTTGTAAGCCTATAACTTATTCTATCGGTTCTTTTGCCGAACCAGTAATTTATGGGGGCGTGCA
>NC_068981.1:157896955-157903782 GCF_001194135.2 Octopus bimaculoides
ACTTTATCTATAAGGCTCAATTTAATTTTTTATAAATTGATTTTAATTGAGTTTTTTACCTGTAATTTTGGATTTTGTCCCTAATAATATTATTATATATATATATATATATATACATACATATACACTCACAGATACGACACAGCGGACATACATACAAATACACACATACACATACTCACACACAAACACACGCACGGGCATAGACATGCAACACAATCAGAGTTAATTCATAATTCAAGTCCCGTTTTTTATAAGAAATTTTTATATGAAATTCCTTTGAATTTCATATTCTTTTCTGATCTTTATCTTTCTTCTTTTATCCTCTTTCTCTTGTATCTCGGGAGGGTCATTATGCCACTAAAAAAAAACACATTTCACTTTCTTATTATTCGCTGATTGGTTAACACTTTCACCAATTAACAAATTTATTCTTAGATTAATTATTCAGATATATGTATTTGTCAAAGTCTTTTCTTTACCATTCGCGACCTCATGAATGACATTCTCTGCTCATTCTCTTTGCACGCCATATCATTTCCTCACTTGTCCATATCTCTCTTGTTCTCCTGCCAATATCACTCTGACACTAACTCTCCTTCTCCTACTCTCTTTGTCATATGTCTATTTTATTTTTTATCTTCATTCTCTTCAAATTCTTTCTGCTTCCCGTGTATATTTATTACTCACTGCACCTCTCTCTTTCCTTCTTTCCTTCCTTCGCCTTATTCACTCAGCCATATGCACACACTGATACACAAGAATATACATACATACATACATACATACATATATATATATATATATATATATATATATATATATATATATATATATATATATATATATATATATATATATATATATATACATACATACACAGACACACTGACACACAGCTCATTATGCATATACATACATACATACTTACACACACACACACGCACGCACATACGCACGCACGCACACACACACACACACACGCACGCACATACACACGCACGCACACACACACACACACACATATATGCATAATATGTTATATATAGACAGAGAGGAAGAGAGAGTTGAGAACCATTGACACAATGTATAACTGTCATTCTTTCCCACATGATGTAACTCTCACAAGACAAAACACAGGAAGCCTATGAAAGGTTAGGGACCCCCACCTTACTCTGCACCGAGTGAGGTGACTTCTGCTGCTGTTGCTGCTACTGTTGCTGCTGTTGTTGTTGTTGTTGCTGTTGTTTTTATTACTCCTACCACTACTATTACTCATAGGATGATGCAGAGAAAGGAGTAGATGCGGACGCCGATGACATTACTCGTTCCACCATCACCATCCTCCATTAGTAACAACTCCTCAACAAAGGAATTTTCACGTGGACACTTAACCTGTTAGAAATAGTAGCCACATTTCTTCCAGTCATACCCTAACAAAAGACAGTAAAGAAGTTTCGGAGATAGCTAGCAGGCGTAGTAGTGACTGTGGTGGTAAGTAGCTTGCTTACGAACCACATGATTCCGGTTCAGTCCAACTGCGTGGCACCTTGGGCAAGTGTCTTCTACTATAGCCTCGGGCCGACCAAAGCCTTGTGAGTGGATTCGGTAGATGGAAACTGAAAGGAACCCGTCGTATATATGTATGTATACACACACACACACACACACACACACATATATATATATATGTATGTATGTATGTATGTATGTATGTATGTATGTATGTATGTATGTATGTATGTGTGTGTGTTGCCCCCCAACATCCCTTGATAACCGATGCTGGTGCGTTTACGTCCCCGTAACTTAGCGGTTCGGCAAAATACACCGATACAATAAGTACTAGGCTTACAAAGACTAAGTCCTGGTGTCGATTTGTTCGACTAAAGGCAGTGCTCCAGCATGGCCACAGTCAAATGACTGAAACAAGTAACAGAGTAAAAGAGTAATCGACAGCAGAAAATTGACAAATATCAGGACGTAGCCAGCGCGATAGAGATTGTAGAAGGTGGAGATGACAATTGTTCCTGTTGTTATTGTTGTAGCTGGCACAGCACCTAAGCTGATACCTATGAGGCTAAAGGCTCTTAGAATTGAGATACGGACTGTCGACCAGCATTCTATAAAAGTCCAATGAAAAACTTCTTGAGATTTAAGATTGTTACCAAAATTAAAAGCATCATCTCTACTAAATAACGTTAAGCATTTTGCCCGGAATGCGAACGATTCTACCAGCTCACCGCTTTAGTAATGATAATAATAATAATAATAATAATAATAATAATAATAATAATAATAATAATAATAATAACAACAACAACAACAACAACAACAACAACAACAACAACAACAACAACAACAACAACAACAACAACAACAATAATAATAATAATAATAATAATAATAATAATAATAATCCTTTCTGCTGGAAGTATAAGGCCTCAAATTTTGGGGCAGGGGATTATGTCGATTACATCGACTCCAGTGCGTGACTGGTACTTCGGCATAATCTGAACTCAGAACGTAAAGATGGACTAAATGCCACTAAGCATTTTGCACGGCGTGCTAACGATTCTGCCACGACAATATAGCCAGGCTTCCCCATTGGACACTTTGCAACAAGTATGGACTTGACAGAGCAAAAGATTGGTACGACCACAAATAGAAATGCAAAGAACCTATGGGATTTTATGATTTAGTTCGACCATATGATAGAGAATAGGAAGCCAGACATAGTCTTAGTTGAGAAAGAAAACAAGCCATGCCGGATCATTGATATAGCATGCCCAGCTGATAACAAGATATGCGATCAGGAAGAAAGAAAAGTCGAGAGATATGACAGGTTAGTTAGCTTGGGAAGTTAAACAGTTGTGATCGATGAAAAAGGTAGCAGTAGTACCAATGCTGCAAAAGTCTCGAGACGTACGTGGAACAAATAGGGCTGCAATGAGGGTGGAGCACTTGCAGAAAACAGTACTGCTTGGAACCGCTCGAATACTCCGGAAGGTGCTCGAAAAATAAGAGGTGTTACCTTAGTTCACTGGTAGTGAACAGCTGACACTGTAGTACATCTCCAGCGTTAGAAGCTGTGCAAAGGCAATAATAATAATAATAATAATAATAATAATAATAATAATAATAATAATAATAATAATAATCTTTTCTACTCTAGGCACAAGGCCCGAAATTTTGGGGGTGGAGGCCAGTCGATTAGATCGACCATAGTACGCAACTGATACTTAATTTATCAACCCCGAAAAGATGAAAGGCAATGTCGACCTCGGCGGAATTTGAACTCAGAACGTAAAGACAGACGAAATACCGCTAAGCATTTCGCCCGACATGCTAATGTTTCTGCGAGCTCGCCGCCTTAATAATGACAATAATAATAACAATAATAATAACAATAATAATTATAATAATAATACTTCTACTACTACTACTACTACTACTACTACTAATAATAATAATAATAATAATAATAATAATAATAATAATAATAATAATAATAATAATAATAATAATAATTTAAAAAGGATTGACGTAACTCTTCACGAAGGTAAATAGTCAAGGCGAAGAACGCGATTCGACTGTATAGATGTTTTATTCTTTGAACAATATTTCGACGCACGTCTGTCTTTTTCAAGTTCAAAACAAAAGGTGATTAAAAATTCAAAATTTGAGAAACTGAACTTTAACTATGAATGAGAGTAACCAGCGTCCATACGTTGATGTAATGACATCATCAGTTTTATAACAGGCAGAAAGATAGAAAAAAATAGTAAAAAGAAAACGACAGAAAAAAGGAAAGAAAAAGAGAGAAAGAAGAATATTCAATCAGACAGTTTTGTATAAATTTGATGATATTCTCCTATCATCTTATTCATTCCTCCAGGGCGTGATGTTAATAACCCGCAAACATATATCTCCTCGTACATTCAGAATATTTTTTGACAATGTGCACTTTCAAGTCTTCTTCAAAATTGCAGCCGCTTGAAACGAAATGTTCAGCAAGTTCTGTTGAACTGCTGTTCTTGTGCCTGACGTCGAATCTGTGCCCATTCAACCTTTTGTTTAACCGTTCCGTTGTACAACCAACATAAATCAAGTTGTGTTTCGTGCATTCTGCAGCGTACACTAAATGGGAATCTCTACAGGTTCCCCCTTCTGTATAAATCATAACATTTCTGTTATGATTTCTGATGGAATTCACTTCACACATGTTGTTGCACAATGAACAGGGCTTACCTCTCTTGCAGCTGTTCTTTAAGGTAGAGCGTGCAGATACTCCAATGTTCATTTTCTTGGAGTCAGATATAGAGGTCAATAATTCTTTTATGTTCTTATTCCGTCGAAAGGCTACAATGGGCGGCTGAGGAAATATCTGTTTGAAACTGGGATATTTTTTCTCCACATGCTGGTAACTTTCATGCAACACTTTTGAAATGCCAGCGAAACGTCGGTGCCAGCTAATCACTAAAGGAATTCTGTCATCTTGTATTTTGTTTGTTAAGATTATGCGTGTAGGTTTGACTATCTTTGCTAATCTTAGCTATTTCATTTGCTATTTCCTTTAAACGTGATTCACTGTAACCTCGTTTGACATAATGACATACAAAAGCATTTATGTCAGTACAAATCCGTTTTATCCTCAAAAAATTGGGATTTCGGATTTAAATGTGGGATGACGTTGGCTTGCAAAATAACTCTGTCACTATTCTGCCTCCAGAGAACTTGACTTTTGTGTCCAAAAATTCAACACTAGTTTTTGAAAAACTAGACGTAAATTTTATGTTGGACTTAAAGCCATAGTTTCTAGCATAACAATCACAGAAATGCAAGAAGTCCATTAAACTATCCTGTGATCCTTCCCAGACAAAAAATACGTCGTCAATTAACCATAACCAGAGTATTAGTTCATGACCATGAAGAGATTTGAATGTCTTCAGTAACTGTGTCTCGAATTTCGTCATAAAGAATATTAGCGAAATTAACTGCCATGGGGGTACCCATGGCGCAACCCTTCGTCTGGTGATAAAATCTTTGTCTAAACTTCCTTGTGTTACTTTCTAACACAAACTTCAATAATCTACAGAGTAAATTTGATGGAATACTTTTGTTTGACTGCTTTCCGAAGGCATCCACGCATGCTTCTACCCCTTCATTGTGGTCAATATTGGGATATAAGGAAGAAACATCCATGGTTACCAAAAAACAGTTCTCAATACAGCCTCGGCACTTAAAAGAGTTGTTAATTTTAGATGCAAAATCAAAGGTATCCCGAATATAGGAACTTGATCGTTTTGCGACGGGAAGTAGAAAGCCATCCAGCCATTCCGAAATTTTGGCCGTACAGCAATAATAATAATAATAATAATAATAATAATAATAATAATAATAATAATAATAATAATAATAATAATAATGGTTTCAAACTTTGCCAAAAGGGTAGCAATTTTGGGTGAGGGGATGGGTCGATTACATTGACCCCAGTGTTCAACTTGTACTTATTTTATCGACCCCGAAAGGAGGAAAGGCAAATTCAACCTCGGCGGAAATTGAGCCCAACATTGTGTCCAGCTCGCCACCTTAAGCATTGACTGTAATTAAAAACACATTTTCTTTCCTTCTTTCTCTTTTTTCTGGGCGCCAGTTGTTCGAGAGTTCTGGTTATTTGAGTACCGAATGAAAGACAATTTTACTGTATATATATAAGAGTAAACCTAAGACAGAACAAGAATACAGAAATTCTCGGTATTTTTTGCGCGCAGGGTGACCGCGTTGCCGATTCCACCGAAAGAGATTTTGAGTAAAATATATTTCCAATTAGCACTAATATATGTTTTGCTGGATAAACAAATAATGTAACTTACCACCATATTTCTTGGGTGTCAGAAATTTTCTAGCCACTTTACTACTAGCATATTTAGGTTGTTCCCCTATTGTCTAACATAATCCACTATCAGATTGAAACATGATGTTTATGATTTTGAGCAAATGCCTTTAGAGAATATATATATAACGTAAGCAGTAAAAATTCAAACAACAAATACAAGAAAAAAAATTAAAAGAAGAGTGGTAGATCCCCTCACGGGAGTGGAACCACGTATTTGTCAACAGATACATAACTCGACTTAGGTGAAAGGATCAGTTCAGTTGTAAATGTCTTGTATATGATTTATATTCGAAATTTATGTTAAATAAACTCACACATAAACACATACAGGCAAATATAAAGACATGCATACACATGTGCGCACACACACATCATCATCATCGTCATCATCGTCATCATCATCATCATCATCATCACCATTAACATCATAAGCATCATCAAAATCATCGTCATTTAACATCCGTTTTCGTGCTGGCATGAGTAAGACGGTTTGACAGAGAACCGACGAGTCTCAGGGCTACATCGAGCTCCAGTGTCATCTTTGGCATGGTTTCTATGCCTGTAAGGCCTTCCTAATGCCAAATAATTTACAGAACAGAGTGTACCGGGTGCTTATTTTGTAGCACCGGCACTAGTGAGATTGGCAGGTAATTTGCAAGATAGAGAAGAACAAAGGAAAAGGAAAAGAAAAAAAGGTACTACTGCTAAGAAGTATTTGAGAGGGGAAGGTGGTGATGAATGGCTGTATGCCAGGTGTTGAAAAACTAAAGTATAATAGGATGACAAGCACAGGTGTCGAGCTAGAAGAGGAAGTTTATGACTGAAGGTACTCTCAAGGAGCAAGAAAACGAGCACAAGAGATGGCATATATGTATGTATGTATGTATGTATGTATGTATATATATATATATATATATATATATATATATAT
>NC_068981.1:157903981-157909516 GCF_001194135.2 Octopus bimaculoides
TCTTTGGCATTTAGTTTAGCCCAGTATTTGCCATGAATAGGCTTTTCTTGGTATCGTTTTATCATGGTCCGTTGCTGTTCTAGTTTTAGTTTGGATTTCATTGTTTTATAGCTTTTATTGTTTCTTCTTCTTCTTCATATTTGTATGACTTCTTGTTTGTATTTGTCAGCTTTCTTAAATACTGAAAACGGTTTCTTGTTTTGCTCGTGTTTTGTGGCTATTTGCATTAGTTTTCCTTGCTTCTGAGGTAGGTATTTTTGCAGTCCTATGGTGGTTACTTTATAATAGTTTTCTAGCTGTATAAAGTCTCTACCACCTTCTATACGTTGCATATATAGCCTTTCTATTTCAGATTTTGGGTGGTGCATCCTAGATCCTGTCATTATTTTTCTTGTTTTCCTGTCTATTTTGATTAGTTCATTTAGTGTCCAGTTAAGGATATTGTAGCTGTAACTTATAACTGGGACGCTAGAGTGTTAATACCTATTATCTTGTTTTTAGCATTGTGCTCTGTTTTCAGTATTGATCTAACTCGTCTATAGTATTCTTTCTTTATTTTCTCTTCCATTTGTGTATTGTATCGTATCTAGTTCATTGATTCCTAAATATTTGTATGTCTGGCTTTGGTCTAATTCTCTTAATTCATTGGCTCTATCTCGTGTGATGTTGCTACTCTTAACTAGTTTTCCTCTTTTCAAGGTTGCTTTGGTACATTTTTCTAAGCCAAATTTCATATCTATTTCTTTGGTAAATCCATGTACTATCTGTAGTAGTGTTTCCAGATGTTTATCATTTGTAGCGTATAGTTTTATGTCATCCATATATAAGAGGTGGCTGATTGTTTTGTCATAACAGTTGTATCTACATCCAGTTCTGTTTAGCATATCAAATAAAGGTGTCAGTGCCAAGCAGAAAAGGAGTGGAGAGAGCGTGTATCCCTGGAATATTCCTCTTCCAATGGGGATGGCTTAGGTTTTCACGAGTTCCTCTTTTGTCTGGAGCCGTAGCATTGTCTGCCATTTATTCATAGTGTCTTATGGATTTTATAATAATTGGTGCTACCTTGTACATGGCTAGTGTTTCGAGGATTCACGTGTGAGGAATACTATCAAAAGCCTTTCGGTAGTCGATCCAGGCCATACTGAGGCCTTTCTTCTTCTTCTTCTTCTTCTTCTTCTTCTTCTTCTTCTTCTTATTATTATTATTATTATTATTATTATTATTATTATTATTATATATATGTATGTATGTATGTATATGTGTATACATACATACATACATGCATACATACATGCATACATGCATACATACATACATAAACTAAGCTTCTCAAAACCAGAAAGGAGATAGCTAATTCGAAGACTACAGATCCAATCCATCACTGGAACTGTAAGAATCTGAGAAACTTGCCTGAAGTTTATCATCTACATATGAGCATGTTTAGATGTACAACTATATGCATGAGAATATATAAATAAAACATACAAATCTGGAATACATACGTACATACATACATGCATACATACATACATACATACATACATATACACATACACACATACATACATTCATACATACAAAACCGCTTTTCGCTGGGAGGATTGTCCTGATGGACATATCAATAGACACATCTGAACCAGAAAGTATTCACATCTTTCAAAAGAAGCATACTGGTGGATATTGCAATGACAAAATCAGGTGTAAGCACACCTGATCATATATTGTTGTATGAGACGGAAGAAATGACATCCGCTGCTGTAGAGATTAGCTGGCCGGTGGCTGTGACTATCTTGTCAAAAGATGTGGAGAAGGAGAACAACTATTGAGAAATAATAAATAGCTTATAGATTTTAATTTGTACCTGTATCATACGTGTACAAGGCACTAATAAAAGCTCTACATGAATACCTGCAAAAATGAACAGGGCAGGTTTGCGATCTCAAAATATGATCGATTAATGATTCAGCGAAAAACATTCCATGGATTCTCCATTTAAGCTCCTGGCCGAACACACACACACAATCGCATATACATGTGGAATACACACACACACGCGCGCGCACATACATAAATAGCAATGAAGCACCCGTACGTACATCCACTACGCGAATGCAAGTCTCTACAAGTCAACACAAATGCATACACACACACACACACACACACACACATACACACACACACACACACATACATACACAGACGCATGCACACATACACGTGCACAGAGTAGTCCACTCAGATAACTTCAAATCCCAAGAGTTGTGTTGATTTAAACAAAAATTCCCTATTTTGTCAGGGGTCGGCTTGAATTCTGTAAATGAAAAAAAAATTAAATACAGTATATCCCAAAGAAATAAACGTCCATAAACACAAGCTTAAAATACATACATACATACATACATACATACATACATACATACATAAAGTGCATGCACACGCAAATATAATAGATATATACGTGTGTGTGTCAGTGTTATGATGGTGGCAGCTGATAATGGAAATGTTCTCTATGTGGCTTGTGTGTTTTTTGTACCTTGTTTATCATTTTGTCCATGTTGTTTTGCAACGTCATGTACCCAGATATATATATATATAAATCTTTATATAACAGGCACAAAACCTCAAATTTGAAAGAAGATTATAATCGATAATACCAACCGTAGAACTTTAATACTTCATTTTATTGATTTCGGAAGAATGAAAGATAAAACAGAATTTGAGTTAATAAAATTGGATTTGAACTCAAAACATAAAGAGACCGTACTATAACATATTATACGACAAACACAATAACGCTCTTCCATTTTATATCCCACGTTTGTTAAACAATGCACAATTTACTTGAGTAACCAGTTATTTTAACCTGTTTTTAGATTTTGTAAATCACACTTTTATCTATGCTACACACTCATCTGTTAAATACACATTTTTCTACACAGTTATTATCACACTTATCTATAAGTCAAAGTTATATCTGTTATACGCAAGTATACACGCTATATTTTGAACTGTTCACTTTATATAGAACAGACGTGTATCTGTGTTCAATTTATGAGACATAAGCAATCTTCACAGCACCCTTTCTTCAACACTGTCGTCGTGTTTCTTCGGTTTTTTTTTTTTCCCACTCTGAACTTTCTTTGATCCTTTCTGCTATAACCCACCCCTGTTCTGCCTTCATTTCTTCGTTGTTCATCATCATTATTATTATTATTATTATTATTATTATTATTATTATTATTATTATTATTATTATTATTATTATTATTATTGAAATTAGTAGCAGTGTTATTAAAAGTAGCAGTAGTAGTATTATTAATATTATTTTGTTTTGTTATATTTTTCCTCTGTGAACAGGAACAAACTGTTGTAAGTAGCATTAATAATAAAATATTTGTATATTTGTAAACCGCAGGCTTCATCATCGCTCTCTCTCACCCTCCTCTCTCTCTCGCCCTCTCTCTCTCGCCCTCCCTTTCTCTCTCTCTCTCTCTCTCGCCCACTCTCTCTCTCTCTTCAACAAGTGTTGGTTGCAGTTATACATACGAATTCATATTTACCTCAACAGTATCTCTGATCATCATATCTCTGTTTGTGTTTATATGTGTGTGTATATGTATGTGTGTGTATGTGTGTGTTTATGTGTGTGTATATGTATGTGTATAAATTATATATATATGTATGTACACGCGCGCACACATACATATATAGATGCAAATAGACACACACAAAAACATACACACACCACACAAACACACACACATTATATATATGTATATAATATATATATAGCATCATGACATTTGTTGAGATGGACGTGTCCTACGCGCCCACGTAACTTTAAATCGTGTGAAGCTGAGTCAAATTGTTATTAAAAATATATGTAATTCCAATCAAATGTATTAAGTGCTAGTTTCTCTCGTTTGTTCCCTCACTTGTACACACACACACACGCGCGCGCGCGCGCGCACGAACATACGCACACACACAAAATGTTTGAATTTTGACAGAGAATTGCATTACTTAAACATTTACTGACTAAAACTTCGTATCTAATCGCTCCGATACACAATGCTGAGTAATTAAGGCGAAACCGGTTTCTAGAAAAGGTTGATTATCTTTGATTGGTCACGAGGCTCCTCATTTGCAAATTGGAATGGTTACGGTGGTGTATGTACCTTGGAAACTGGCCAGAGTTGCTGAACGAGGGAAAAGATGACATCACGATGGAAAGGATGACGTCACTTAGCTTTTGAGAAAAAAACTATCAGGAGGAGAGTTAGAAAGAGAGGAGGAGAGAGAGAGCGACAGACAGACAGACAGACAGAAATGAGAAAGATGTGGCTGTGTGACGAGAAGTTTGCTTTCCAGCCACATGTTTCCGGGTTCAGTCCCACAACGTGGCACCTTGGGCTAGTGTCTGTAATTATAGCCTCGGGCAGACCAAAACCTTGTGAGTGAAATTGGTAGACGGTAACTGAAAGAACCTGTCGCATGTGTGAGTGTGTGTGTGTGTGCGTGTGTCCTACCACTGCTTGACAACTGGTGTTGTTGTGTTTACGTCCCCGTAACTTAGAGGTCCAGCAAAAAAAAATACTAACGTTGATTCATTCGACTAAGAAACCTTCAAGGTGGTGCTCCAGCATGGCCGCAGTCTAATGACTGAAACAAGTAAAAGGTAAAAGAGAGACAAACAGACAGGTGAATGAGAAATCTCCGTAACCGCACACTGATTTGGAGTGACCTGTTGAACATTTACTTCCAAGAAAAAAATATTTTGCAGATGTGTTGCTAATTATGTACGTTCTCTGTGTGTTTGCATGTGTAAGTGTTGTGGATATGTATATATATTTGTCTGCAGGCGTGTACTTTGTGTATGCCTATTCGTTTTTAATATTTATACACAAGCCAACGCGTAAAGCCCTGAAACACGAACACAACTGACACATCCGCCCCAAAGATATCGTCTCTGAGATGGTGAGATGGACATAATGTGCACACCGGATCGCTGTGATTCATATACCAGCCTAAAGATATGGCAATGAGATAAAGAAAGAACAGTAACGCAAAACAATAGCATTAACAGCGACAGAAATATGAATGACAGATTTAATGCCAAACTCAACACCAACGGTGAAGACATCAACAATAACGGTTACAGTTTATATCTTTTTATGCATATATGAGTTTGTGTGTGTGAGTGTGCGTGTCTGTTTGTATGTTTTGCGTGTATGTAATATATCTATATATCAATATATATATATATATAATTTTGGGACTGCCATGTTGGCTTGGCGATAACTATTAATTTCCAGTACCGCTGCCGTAGTCTCCTTTAGAGAGACTTAGAAATATTAATAACTCTATTTCTGAAAACCAGTGGATAGATTCCACTGAAATTAGATAAATAACTTTCGAACAGATAGTCAGCAGCGCCGCCTGGCTAGGGCTTGGCTGCTCTGCATTGACAAGGGGCAACACCCTGAAACTAGTCTGCAGATGCCAAACCAGCAGGGGGACACTGCTGACCTCCCC
>NC_068981.1:157909839-157912574 GCF_001194135.2 Octopus bimaculoides
TATATATATATATATATATTCACCCACATATGTACATACATGCATGCATATACACAAATCAAACTAGTAGGAAGTCTTCTCTTACACCAAGACAAATATCTCACAAGGCATACATACATACATTAGTTGTTTTGAGTTCTGCTGTATTGTACATGAGTTTAATTAATTACGAGTTGTTGAAAGCCCAAATATACAAATAATCCATTACGGTACTAGTTTAATTTATGACTGCTTTATAAAACAGCTGATCTAGGGTGTTGTTTCGGGAAGGGGACCAAGGAAGTCTTCTTGCTCAACAAACCGGCAAGTAGACCGCCAGAAAACACTCACCTGCTTGTTTTGCCCGTACATTGATAGCGCAGGAAAATGTGTTTGCATTATTTCACCCCAGTGAATCTTTGTGATATTTAAATTTATTTCATTTCGTCTGATTAACGATGTGTTGCACACTACATATATGTGAGTGTGCGTATGTGTGTGTATGAGACGTAAGTGTATGTATGAGTTCGTGCGTGCGTGCGTGTGTTGTGTGTGTGTGTGTGTGTGTGTGTGTACGTGTGTGTGTATTAGATAACTCAATATTACATACGCGCATACATATACAATTATATTAAACATTTATAATATAAAATTGTGTTATCTGTAATGCAATATGTAACGAATCGTGACATAATCCATGATTGACATTCTCTTTAATAGGGGCTTCGTTGCAGCAGAAGACTACTTCTTTGATACCAACAGTGATTGTGCATATTTGCTGTTGAACAAGTCTAGATTGTTATCAATAGAATTTGAACTCAGCGTGCTAACGATTCTGCCGACTCATCATACAGGTGTCATATACATGGCTGCTTGACTGCTCACGTTGAATAGGCACCATCTCAGAAATCAAAATAGCAAGGGAACATTATCTAGTCTCTTTCAATAGCAAATATTCATAATCACATACATATACACTTACGTACTTACGTACAGAGGGAGAGAGCGAGAGAGAGAAAAGGTTGCGAACCAAAACAGAAGTTATGTTACAGACAGACAGATTTTACACAAATTATGATACTGATTACCCTGGAGCCCAACTTGGCTAACGTCGCCAGTTTCCTACGCCTTTACACATAAAATTACTACAAATGTTGAGGTCCACAATTTCTTATGATGCTTCTTGTCAGTCTCATGTACATATTGGAGGTATAGAGGATGTCATAATGATGTCTCTACGATTCCATTAAAAGTTGAGGGCAAAAGTAAGCAAGCATGCAAACAAAGACTGAAACATTTGTACAGCTCTTTATAATACTTCTTCTCCTCTCTCTCTCTCTCTCTCGCTCTCCTTCGCCTTCTCCATCTCCCTCACTATTCCCCCTTTCTCTCCCTATTTTTCTCTCTTTCTTCCGCCTCTCTCAGCACAAACACTGCTTTCTCCTCCCTTATACCTATAGCATCGCAGAGAAAAGGAAACGAATAAACAAAAAGAAAAACGAGGTACGTGACGTGGCATTTTATAACATTGATTGTTAGTTATGGTTGAACGCTGAATACATGTTTACATTTCAAACAAAGCAAAACGTGCATACATAGTTTATATGTGGGAGAAAATGGAAATGTAAATACTTGGTGGCGCTTCTTGCTGACATCTGGCTTTGTTTAAAATGTAAACATGTATTTGTGATACAATCTCACGTTAAGCAACAATAAATGGGATTTAATTAGAGGTTTTGTGATGCTTCACCATCTTAATAACCATCATTACCTTCATAGACGCTAACTTCCGAAACTATCTTCTTACCAACCTCATCACTTCCACAACCGATACCACCGCCTCAAAAATGCATTCTAAGGGCCAACTGGGGAACTTCTACGTAACAGCTCAAACTGCTAGAAATAGTAATCAAATCTCCTTCAAATCACAAGCCATAGTGATTTGGACGATATAGTATTTAATAAGAAGAAAAAAACAAAACAAAGTACCACACGATAATCACGTCCAAAACAACACCTTTGATCATATATCTGCTCAATCAGGATTGACCCGGGGTTAAACAACAACAGTGCATTCTTAACATTATCTTAATGGACACTTCCACGACTACCTTTACCGTTAATACTAACGCCACCTACACTACCGCCACCTTCATTCATGCGGCAACACTACCATATTCACTGTCAGTATCACCACCACCACCACCATCACCACAATCAGCACAATCACCACCGCCGCCGCTACCATCACCACCATCACCACAACCACCACCGCCGCCACTACCGCCACTACTCTCACCACCACCACAACCACCATTACTAACAGACACTACATTCCAGCGCTACCTCAATTTCTCATTGCCAACAACAAAAGACCATCACCACCACTACCACTACCACAACAAACAGCGTCACCACTGCCATCACCGTCACCACTATCACCACTGCCATTACCCCCACCACTACAACGCCACTACTACTACTACCATCACCACCACCACCACCATAACCATCATCACCACTACTACACCATCACCACCATCACCACTATAACAGTTCAACTATCAACACCACCACCGCAACCACCACCACCACTACGATAACCATCACCACCACTATTACAGATTACGACCACTAACACCATCACCACTACGACAGTTCCACTATAACCACCACCATCACCACCACAAGTACAAACACCACTACGACTACGACAATGACCACCACCACCACCACCACCACCACCACCACCACGC
>NC_068981.1:157913362-157914860 GCF_001194135.2 Octopus bimaculoides
TATATATATATATATATTTAAATACATATATGTATATATATATATATGTGTGTGTGTGTGTGTGTGTAAATACACACACACACACACACACACACACACACACGAGTGAGTGGACAAACGAAAGAAGAGCATTCAACAAATTTATTAGGAGTTACATGTATGAATCAAAACAGTTTGATTCAAATTCGTTGGTACTCTTAAATTTCAAGCGTGATGCTAGTCTTCAGCCATTTTCAATTTGAATAACAGAAGTTGATTGTTATGACTGTAAGGTAAGCTGCGATTGGTCAAGGACGGTCACGCGGTGTCGCGGTTTGATATTGGTATATGGGTAACAGTTAGTTGGAAAATACCGCATGGTAAATAGGAAATCAACCGCGTGGTGGAGAGGAAATCGGTCGGCTTGTTGGAGGGGAAGAGAAAAGGGTTCGTATGTGCAAGGATATATTCATATATGTGGGTGTGTAGATGCGCTCATATGGTTTTGTGTGAATGTCTGTACTGATGTAAGCGTGCGCATCTGTACATGGGCACGCACGCGCAGAAACGCACACACACACACACACACACACACACACACACACACCCATATATGAACGAACATGCGCACCGACACACACAAACACGGACATGCACACACATGCATACTCATGTACGCATACACACACGCACACACATATGTATTCATTTTTATATACCTATGTATATATGCATGCATGCGTGCTTGTGCGCGCGCATGCATGAGTATACATGCGCATAACAAGCGTTGGGGATTGGTAAGCGTTGAGGGTTGGTAAGCGTTGGTTATTGGTAATTGGCGGTCTTACTCATGGGGTTGGTTGGTGGCGGTGACCTTGGGGCAGACGGTGCAGAGTAGCAGCTGGTACTAAGGTGGTATATCCGGGTTGTTGGCAGTCAGAGGCCTGAAATTTGCCAGAAGGGCATACCTCTGGTGACAGAAATAAGATAAATTGCATTCCTTGTTGATGGAGACTGCGGTTTGTTGGAGGATTTGCAGTTTTTCGCAGAGGCAGAGCTGGCAGTTGAGGGCGCTGGGGGAATATAGTAGCGCTATGTCGACAATAGTCCACTTGAAGCTGGATGTTTCGTCTCGGAGGTCACAGAGTCTCCACAGAAAATGAGACAGGGAAGTAGAGTTCTCTCTGTCCCTGGATTTGAACGAGTGTATATATTGGGATTATTTTCCCTTGAAGTCATTAGCTGCCATATTCGTATGGTGCCTAGTAATACTATCGGATGGTGTAAGAGGTGACTCTGTATATTATGGTCCGTGAGAGGTAGAATCCTTCCAGAGGGCACATGGTGGTCAAAGAATAAAAGAATAAACCAGGACCCCCGAGACATCTTTGTAAACCTAGTACTTATTCTATCGTTTTTTTTTTGTTTTTTGCCGAGCCGCTATGTTATAGAGACGAAAACACAGCAACATCAGTTGTCAAGTGAGGGTGGTGGTGGTGGTGGTGATAGGGGGACAAAC
>NC_068981.1:157916558-157920231 GCF_001194135.2 Octopus bimaculoides
ATATATATATGTATATACAAATTAAAAGGGTAAAGGATTATCAATTTATTAATTAATAAATCAATTAACAATTAATAATTTTTACCAAGCCCATCGGTATGAAAGCACCATTATTGGTGGAGAACTTATTTAAAAGCTCATATATATTTATAAACATAATTAAGGGTATATGGTGAAGCAAATATTTGCTGATCCCTTAATTATGTTTATATATATATGTATATATATATAAAACATTTGAAAAGCCCCACAGACACAAATAGATATAAGCTTAGTTTTACTTAATTTACTTAGATTTATATTAATACTGAGAAAGATATTGAGGAGACTCTAAAGTAAAATATTGCAGACGGAGTCAGTCGCCGGAAATATATAATGTATTGTTTCGTTTAACACGTTTTATAAAGCGAAACATAATGTATAATTTCAATATATTCGCAAATAATCTTGGAAATAACGTACACACACACATACGCACGCACACACACACACATATAAATATAATACATATGCATGTGACTGTGTGTGTAAATGTTTGTGAGTCTATATGTGTGCGCGCGCGTATGTGTGTGTATGTGTTTGTGCGTGTGTGTGTGCAAGTGTTTGTGTGATAATTTTAAACGCAGACACACTCGTAGAATCGGATGAGTAATTAGCTGCGATTAATAGATCAAACGACCTGTCTGATGATATTTTAGTGCATTTGTGAATCGATTGTCCTTCAATATGTGCGGTAAAAGTTGTTGAGGTGTTGCGTGTTACTCCTTAATATTTTTGTCTCCTATGTAGATAGTGAACTAGGCAGCTGCTACTTCCCGTCTGTCATTTTGCAGTCTGTTTTGTAGATGATTGATGTAGGATTGGAGTAGTTGAGCAGTTTCGTCTGGAGAATGGTGAAAGATATATCTATGACACCATCTGCTGACGAAGAAGTCCATATAGTTATCAGGTGTATGAAAAGTTGGTACAGATATAGTTTTAAAAACGTGGACGAGAGTGCGGATCCTGCGGCATTCCATTTGAGAAATCACAGGTTCTCAATGTGTTGATGCAAATCATTTATACTTCAAAGCATAACAGCTACTTCGTTATTCAGCGTCTTGAATTACTTGTTAAGAAAATGTTTAGCATTTTGTTTATAAATAGTGCATGAAGATATTGACCATTTGTTCGCTATTTTGTTACTTTTATTGGTGTCAAACATTCTATATAAGGTTAAGTACCATTTTTGTTGAGTATAATGGCCTAAGTCAGTGTATCGGTGACTCGTTTTTGTTAGGTTTTAACATTTATACCACTTTACAAACTCCACGGATTTGGCGGTAGCAGTATCGATAGTCGAAGATATTGATGAATACAATAATTCAGGCTCTATGCATTTAAACTTTACCGTATTTCATGGATTGTAAAATACACTATGAAAAATATCTTAGTTTTGATAGCACATTTTTGAAACATCACTTGCCAGTAACCCAAACCCTAATTTTGTTTTTATAAGTCATACGCAAATTTCATGGGACCATTTATGGGAAAAGTGCCTGGTGATTTGAAGCATTACAGTTCCCTATCGTTTTTAAAGTATAACGAGAGGTTGAAATCAAAGTTTGTATCTACGTGTCGTCTGTAAAGTACATTTTATATGTATGCAGGATAAAATTTTGTATTTATGCGTGCATAAACATATGAGAATAGCACTTCAACATAATTAAATTCATAACTAGTCACCTACAACGCTATCAAACACAGCCATATTCAAAATATTTACACGTATTCGTACAGTGGACATCGTAAGTTCATGTTTGAAATATAGATATTTTCTAAGAGCTCAAATATGAATTAATTAAAATACAGTTATATAAAAAGATATTGATAAGAGTTCAAAATAGGTGATAAAAATTCATTTGGTATAACATTTTTTTCAAAAATTTTTCTGTAGTTTTAATTTTAATGACCCTAAAGTTTACTACTACAAATAAATAATTGTAAAATTCTGCTCACATTCGTTTTCATCCAGGCGAGATCAATATATTTTTGATAGTATTACGCCAGTCACGATATTACAGAGGGAAAGTGATCGAGATCGAGCTTATCACTTTTAAGATGGGCTTACATTGTTCAGTTACACGAGTTGTGCGTTCGCTACATGAACATTTCTTAGCGATGTCCATGCAGCGAATTGTGATGATTCTTCTTGTATGAAGGTTGTTGCCACTTACAACTATGCTAGCAGTTATTATGGCCACTCAAGAATGTTCGAACTAATATATCTCCTCAGAAGACAGAAAATTTCCAGACCATCAGAGACCAGCCGCAACCAAGTCTATTGGATATGCACAACAGATTCAAACTATTGGCGATAACATTTCGCAGACGGTTTAACCGATCTGGAATAAATAGGCGCTTCGATCGCAAAAAGGCTTATCATTCGTTAAAAAGTACGCCTTGAGATCGTTTAGGCCCGGCACCGACTGGAATTATGTGGAATGGACAGACGAATTCAAATTGACCCGATTCGGATTTGATTATATAAGTGCGTGAAACATTGTGCAGGCAATAAATTTGTTCTCACGTATAGAGTATCGTAAAGGGAGGTGAGGCAGTGCTATAAGCTGGAATGGGGTTTTTTTTCTGTTAAGGTTGTAATTCCTATTCATTGCATCACCAGCACCACAAATAAAAGAGTAGTGCATCACTAGAGACGTCCATTTTCCATATTCTAATCATTATTTGCCGTTCAAATATATTCAACACTACCGAATCTCAACAATCTGTGCTGTGTATCAAAGAACCCTGAAAACAAACTGCTGTTTCTTGTTACCAGAACCTGAATGATTTTCAGTTTTACAGACGATAAAGAGAATCACATTTGATATTGACATGTGATTATATTTTGCTCACTAGGCGACGTTTTGCTCATAATGTTTACACTTCTGGTTCTAAATATATAGCATTTGATACTTTAACATAACTAATAAGGAGATTTTTATAAAATACTTAATGAAGAACTAAATAATCAAGTTTAGTTCATCCAATCAATTCATAAATTATAAACTTATTCAAGTTTAAAAATTCAACCCAATAGTTTTAAACAAATGGTGGTCATTGTAATGTTTATTATTATTATTATTATTATTATTATTATTATTATTATTATTATTATTATTATTATTATTATTATTATTATTATTATTATTATTATTATTATTATTATTATTATTATTATTATCATTATTAAGGCAGTGATCTGGCAGAATGGTTAGCGCGCTGGGCAAAATGATTCTTTTCTACTCAAGGCACAAGGCCCGAAATTTTGGGGAAGGGGGCCAGTCGATTAGATGGACCCCAGTACGCAACTGGTACTTAATTTATCGGTCCCGAAAGGATAAAAGGCTTGGTCGACCTCGGCGGAATTTGAACTCAGAACATAAAAACAGACGAAATACCGCAAAGCATTGCGCCCGGCATGCTAACGTTTCTTATTTCTTTACTGCCCACAAGGAGTTACACACAGAGGGGTGAAACAAGGACAGACAAACGGATTAAGTCGATTATATCAACCCCAGTGCGTAACTGGTACTTATTTCATCGACCCCAAAAGTATGAAAGGCAAAGTTGACCTCGGCGGAATTTGAACTCAGAACATAAAAACAGACGAAATACCGCAAAGCATTGC
>NC_068981.1:157920241-157924092 GCF_001194135.2 Octopus bimaculoides
ACGTTTCTGCCAGCTCGCCGCCTTCCGGGCAAAATAATTAGCAGCATTTCGTCCCTCCTTGCGATCTGAGTTCAAATTCCACCGAGGTCGACTTTGCCTTTCATCCTTTGTGGGTCGATAAATTAAGTACCAGTCGAGTACTAGGGTCGATATAATCAACTACTTCCCTCCCATCAAATTTCAGGGCTTGTGCCTTTATTAGAAATTATTATTATAATTATTAAAGGAACAGTATAGCCGATTCAATTGGCCTTACACCTCCTTTTCGACAACTATGTGTATGTAGAATAAATGGAGCTATGATTTAATCTCAAATATATTTAAAATATCACAGCCGTAGTTGTAACTGCCATTACTGGTTGTTATTCCTGCCTGAGAATTAATTTTACGTCTGATTACAAAATAGATTCAACAAAACTTTTAAAATAAAACGGTTTTCTATATTTTTAGCTTAATATACGTTGTTAGTGTTTAATACGCTTTGAAAGTAATGCGCTTTGTGAAAGAATATCTGTAAGATTCTCACCCCGCTAGACATCATTACAACTACTGTCCGAACATTATTTTGCAGCTGATTCCTTTATTATACAAATTTAGTCTAGTGAGAGAAGCGGGGGGGGGGGGGATTTTTCTTTTAAATATTTTTTTACACTAATTAAGAAAAACGTTTATCATGTTTCAGAAAATGGTTTTGAAATCAAAGAAGAAAATGTTTGTGATTATTTTCAAAAAGAAGAAAATAATTGCTGAGATTCCAGTCTTGAGGACATGAGGAATTTATTGAAAAACAAACTTTTCTTTTAATGATTTTTTTTTTAAATCTTCGTAGTAAATTGCTTGTTTACGTCTTACGTTGTTGACTTGTTCCATATATAAACGATGCTTAGCCTTGATATTGTTATTGTTGTTGTTATTATCATTACCATTATTGTTATTACCTTTATTATTATTGATAAAGCGGCGAGCAAGCAAAATAATTGCCACGTCAGACAAAATGCGAAGCGGGCATTCTGCTAGTCTTTACGTCCTGAGTTCAAATTCCGACATTGCCTTTCATTATTTTGGATCGATGAAATAAGTACCAGTTCAACACTGGGGTCGGTGTAATCGATTAGTCCGCTCCTCCTAAAATTTCAGACCTTCAACCTAAAGTAGAAAGGATTATTAATAATGGTTGAAAATTTTGCCACGAGGGTAACAGTTTTGGGAGAGGTGATGAGTCGATTGCATCGACCCCAGTGTTCAACTGGTACTTATTTTATCAACCCGAAAGGATGAAAGGCAAAGTTGACTTCTGCAGAATTTGAACTCAGAACGTAACGACAGGCGAAATACCGCTAAGCATTTCGTCTGGCGCGCTAACGATTCTGCCGGCTCGCCAAGGCAGAGAGCTTATAAGATCGTGAGCACACCAGTCAAAACACTTAGCGGTATTTCATCCATTTTTACCTTCTGAGTTCAATTTCCACTGAAGTTGACTTCGCCTTTTATCTCTTCGAGTCGGCGAAAGACATACCAGTTGAGTAGTGGGAATGATGTTATCAACTGGTCCCATCCCCTCCCGCCCTCAATATTTCAGGCCTTGTGCCTATAACAGTAGTAATACTAGTACTGCTATTACTACTACTACTACTACTACTACTACTACTACTACTACTACTACTACTACTACTACTACTACTACTACTACTATCAATATTATTACGCTAGTGCATGCTAATTTAGTTATTTATTTTATCTTGATATTTAGTGACAAGTCTTCTCAAATTTCAAGAATTTTCTTTCGGGTTCTTCTTTTCTGCAGTTCGACAATGCAAGTTTCAATTCCAATCTATTTCAGGCTTTTATATAGAATTTTGAGTATTGTGCCGAGTGCACAATAGTTGTTGTCTTGCACAATAATTACTGTCTTGGTCTTCCACAGTTTCCTCACCTATCTGGCTAGATCCTGATATTTCTGAGTTTCTTTCAATTTTTTTAGTATCGACTCTGCTGTCATAACAATTGCAAAATCTATGAGCATACTCTGTTTATTTTGTCCTGTATAATCCTATCTTCTTGCTTCAATTGTATGGTCAGTCTTTATGGAGAAAGACATACAAGATCTTGTACTTCTCAATTTCTATCACAGAATTTGGTTTGTGTTCATACTACTTTTCTGATGGTTTGAAGTCACACTCTCAGCTAACATCTCAATTCACTCTTTTGCCTACACAGTCATGTCTGCGCTTATACTACTTTTGTGCTAGTATACTGCACTAATTCAAAAGGGAATCAATCCTTTCGCCTCCTTTCCTGTAGATTCTAAATTAGTTGTCTGATTTAGTTGTCCACCTTTAGGTTAATCAGATTTGTGCATTTTCCTGAAGGCTATAATTGGCGTTTCTGTCTCTCGCTTCAAGTTCCCGTCTGATGAAAGTGAAATGAGAGTATTATAATTCGTATGTTTCACGTTATTTTGAATATCTTTATACTTTCGAAGATATCTATGTCTCTCTCTTTCTTTCTCTATCATTCCCTGTGATTCTAACTCTTTTCCCCATCTCTGAATGTACGTATGTCAGTATATACTTATGTGTATGCATTACAAGTATACAAGTGCGCACGTGTGTGTGCAAATGCATACATACAAACACACAAATACGTATTATGTATTCATATAAAATGATCGCTGATTTGGGTCCTATCACAGGAATTCTCTATGTCCCTTGTAACCGATATAAAACATTCAATGCCACAGTCTATCTATTTCTCAGTATATACACTCATGAGCTACATTTCAGTGTCATAGGCAAAAATAAACCCTAACACAGATAAGTGAGGCGTTAGCTTTCTTTCAAGACTGAGTTGAAACCCTCCAGCGGATAAACGATGTGATTTACTAGAGTGCTTATCAAAATAAGAATATATTTTGCAAATTATTAACTTTGGTAAATGAGAAAGAAAAAAAGAAAGAAAAGAAAGAAAGAAAAAAAGAAAGAGAGAAAGAGAGAAAGAAAGAAAGAAAGAAAGACAGAAAGAAAGAAAGAAAGAAAGAAAGAAAGAAAGAAAGAAAGAAAGAAATCTTATTTTATCCTATTTTGTATTTTGGAGTCTTCTCATGCAGTTACAAGTATACATACAAATATCTACTCAAATTAAAATCAGTCAGCAGTCCAACGCAATATCCAAATCCAGCTTTAACCCCATCATTAGCATCGACTTTACACACTAGTTTTGTTGATTAAATCTCCGTTTTTACCAACTGTTTCTTCTCCTCAAAAGGTTACTTGTGTCCAAATCTATCTGACGACTCTATTTTTGCACTCCTTTTGGCCTACACTTATTCCTCAAACCTGTTTATTCCACTAAGTATCTTAATTAATATTTATTCCACAGGCAAAGGCGGCAAGCGAGCAGAATCGTTAGCACGTCGGGCAAAATACTTAGCGGCATTACATCCGTCTTTACGTTCTGAGTTCAAATTCCACCGAGGTCTGTTTTGCTTTCGAGGGAAAAAAACTAAGGCTGATATAATCGACTTATACCTTCCCCGAAATTTCTGGCTTTGTGCCAAAATTTGAACCCAAAATGTATTTCACAGACCAGAAATGCTCCGAAAGCTTTGTTTTCTTAACACACACCAGCTTGCCACAGTTACCAAATGAAAATGAACTGCTTCACTCTCATCAGTTTTAGAAAGCCTCTAAAAGCTATAGGTATTAATTCTGCCATATCACGTGCACCATCTTTGGAAAGTCTTGAATATTTATGGACACTGTTTCTACTACTTCAACTTTACTTGTTTTAGAAGGTCTCAAAGGCCTATATCACTTCAATCTCATCAGTGTTAGAAGGTCTCAAAGGCCTAT
>NC_068981.1:157924102-157929986 GCF_001194135.2 Octopus bimaculoides
CAATCTCATCAGTGTTAGAAGGTCTCAAAGGCCTATATCACTTCAATCTCATCAGTGTTAGAAGTTCTTCAAAGGTTTCGGGCAGTGTCTCACTGCTTTAAACTAAATATCAATCTAAAATATACCCATGATAAAATCAAGAGAATATTTTCTAAGATTTACTCATGTTATTATTATCATCCACGGGATTGGCGAGCTGGCAAAATCGTTAGCACTCCGGACAAAATTCTTAGTGGCATTTCTTCTGATTTTACATTCTGAATTCAAATATTACTGAAGTCGATTTTACCTTCCATCCTTTCGGGGTCGATAAAATAAGTACCAGTTAAATACCGGGGTCGACGTAATCGATTAGACCCTTTCCCACCAAAATTCCAGAACTTGTGCCTATAGTAGAAAGAATTGTTATCATCCAATTGTTATGCTGAATATTAATTAACATGCTCGCGATCTCATAGAAATAGCAATCATGTCTCTCTCAAGTCACTATTATTTTAGAAAACCGTAGGACACATTGGATACACTATATCTTAGTAAAAAGATTTTACATCAAATTTTAAAACGTCCTGGATACTTGCGTACTTGAAACAGAAACTCTCCTAGGGTTGAAGGTGTCTCAAACAAGTTAGTTATCAATGCCTTAACAAGTAGTTTATCTTGAAACTTTTTACAATGTGAAAATTAAAGTGTAATTTCTATGTATGTTAAATTACAATTTAGTAAATGTAGGAATAAAACGTTTGTTATGTCTATTTTTCCATTTCTCCGTCTTTTACTTTATTTCTTGGCGTTCCCAAATATGTGATTCCCCAGGCGATAACCCGAGGTGATGGGCCTTCTACTAGCCCAGACGGAAATGGTTAAAACATGCGCTGCTCATTTTTCGTTGTTTTCTTTAAAAAAATATAAACACTAACTGAATTCTAAGTATTCACATTCTTTTAATGAACTTTATAGTCGGATGGAACGTTACACAAATATCTTCTGAATCTTTGTTTTGGTTTGGTGTAAAACTTTAAAAAGTGCAGGATCTTGTATGCAACAAGCACGACGCAAGCATGGCGACTGAGTCATATTATCCAAAATATCCTCTTTAAAAGAGTAGGGTCTGATTTGAAGGACATTTAACTGCTTTTTCCAGCAGGTCGAACTACCATACTGGATGGCTCACTGGCACGTACATTCATTAATCTTACCAACATGTGTTCCGAAAATAATCTACGTGTGGCTTTTGTCAAAAGTTTTCTTGTTGCTTGTGAAGTGCTTATCTTTGTATCAATGAAACTCAATCATGCCGTTAAAATAAGACCTATGGTAATAACTCAGTCAAGTGTATTGTATACGAAATATAAATAGGTTAGTGCTACACATAGATAATATTGAGTTGAAAACTTTCGATTAACTGACAATTAGCACTGCAAAAATCTTCCTCTGGGAGTATGTAAAATCCAAAAGCAATAAATAAGGAAGATACAGGAGATAGCTCGGATAAAATCGCTTAATATTCATTATCAACGTCACTACTTGTAATGTCATGTACATTGTAGTATTATAATATAATATAGTCAATGCTATGTACACAGGGCAGGTCATCAAACCAATAATAAACACGCGCATTAGTTTTATTCCCTTATTATAATTTGTCAATTGGTTAACCATCTGACAAATTAACTAATCAAGCAGTTGATTGGTTAATCAGTGGTTCTTAACCATTTTACTCTCACGCCTCTCCTAGTATCTATAAATAAAATCGCCTCCCAGATTTTAAATAAAATATAAAATATGTTTTTAGTTTTTTTATTGAATATGAATTAGTCACAGTGTACAATATATATACAATTTTATATACAATCACATTATTTGGTTTTAATGTTAAAATTTCTTATTTTTCGAATTTGTGTTTTAACTTTTTGGGAGACTTTATTAAATTGAGCGATAGTAGAACCTATTACATACTTTTTATTTAATTTCCTCTCTTTAGATATATCATCTTGCTAACATTTTAAAATAGTTTTCAATTTTTTAGATTAAGTTAATATCTCTTAGTATGTTACTATAATGATTTGATAATGTTTCAGCATATCTTTTGATTTTTAAGAATCACATTATTTCATTTTTTGAAAACTCTGGATAAAACTTGTTTATAATCCAGTAACTGAAAAAGATGTTTGTCTTTGCACGTTAATAATAATATCTAAGCTTTATACCAGTGGTTCTTAACCTCAGTCTTGTAACAAAAAAAATTACAAAATAAAGGCAAATGCTAAAGCTACAATTCAGAATTAGTGATGCTTTTGAGAGATATGAAGCGGGGTGGGGGTTCAATAAGTACAGAAAATGGTAAGCGGCGCTAAGATAGGAGAATAAGAAAATTAAATGTATAAGGCTATACTTTTGCATTTTTTCATAAACTTCTCATTATTTGACCATTCTTTCGTTAAGAGAATAACAAATATAATTCGAGAAATTCCTGCTTTTTCTCAAGGGACCCCCCACCCTTGGAAATTACTAACGCCCCATTAGGGGGGCGCGCCCCCAGGTTAAGAACCACTGGGTTAAATAACCAACCAAATGCCAAATAAAATTATAGAAATGAAATAGAAACATTGTATTTGTTTGTTATTGACATGACTCCCGTGATACAACAACAACACACATATTTATATACATATAGATACATATATGATTTACGTTCTATTATGTCTTCTGCTACTTTGATAATGACAACTATGTACTATACAGCAGATCCTCCAATCTTCCTTTGCTTCCCATCACATTCATTCTGCACGCCTCAGCAAATGATCTTAAAACACACCAGTCATTGATAAAATGAAATCCACCACTCTAACCTTAGCCCTCTGCAAGTGTTATGAACAATGTTATTCTTCCTGAAATATGAGTCAATAAAAAACTTAAGGAGTTCACCTTTAATCTTTAAAATCAGATTTATATCTGAGAGGATAGTTTAGACTTCTATTTTTGAAAGTTGTTTTTCATCCCTTTTCCGTCTGAAACCAATCCTATTTCAAGCTCGTCACAACTGTGCCAAAATTTTGATGTCGTCAGTGCTGCTTTTCTTTCTTATATTGTACACGTCGTCATTATCATGAGCCAACAATACAACCTTTAAGCGGTCTTTCGACCTGCTAAATATAGCGTCTAAATCTGCCAAAAACTATCCCTCACGATCTTAAAAAGACATAAGAAAATGTAGGCGTAGACATACAATAAAGTAGGATTGTTATTGATCATAGGTTTGTTCGATCAGGATAGACATGGAAATAAACAATAACTGCACCACCCTCTATGTCCAACTGCAGCTCACAGCATTAGCACTCATATCACTATTCCTGTCAGGAATGTTCGGTGAATTGTGTAAACTCTATTTTCAGTCTTTCAGATTGTTTTCTCGTCTCAACAAGTTCAAAATTCCAAATCTCTTGTTGTTTCAGTGTCTAGAGAAATAATAGAAAAATTTTATATAAGCACAATCTAATGATGATTTCAAGCTCACTGAAATTTATACAACTGTTTGGAAAATTGTGCCAACTCTTTATTTATTATCCAAATTATAAAAATATAGCCGAGCTAGGTCACAAACTTTATTGTGACAACAAGACTAGTATGTTATATTTCTGTTCAAATTACTTGCGAGAATGTATTTATGAAACCAGTTAACTAAATAAATTGGCGGCGAAGCCATAACTGAAGACATAATGTACTGAAACAGGTCCCTAGATACCATTTAGTGGATCCATAGTTTTGAATAGTAACAAAAATGCATATGCATCCATTTTACTTATTTGCAGTTGTTCTCCAGTAAATTTTGCACAGTTGCATACTAGAACTTTCTAAATAGCTTTATTGCAATTAGTCTTTTGAGAAGATTAACTGCTAAACTATGGTATCAGTTTTCGGATGCGTGGGAAATGGTGAGGTGTGCTAAGTCACATGTAAAGAATGTGCGATTAGGAAGGACTGAAACATCAACCTTAAAATGCTAATGAAATGCACTCAGTTCTAATAGCAACTAAAGCAACAGCTTTAGAAGTACCAGCAATCAGAAAAAAATGATAATTTCAAGAACATAATAAAATTCATTTGCTTCAGTTGTCGTAGTAACGATGATGACGACGTCTACAAAATAAAGAACAAGAAGAGTAACAACAAAAGTCACAAATGTAAATTGATGCTGTAGAAAACATGCCAGTGCAGCAACATCAATAAGAACAATAAATGCAAACACAATAAAGAAAAACGTTTTTTTTTAAAAAAGTCACAAGTTTCAACAGTACAGCAATAACACCAATTAGAACAAGTATATTGGTTTAAAATTTTTGGTACTAAGCAGCAATTTCGTGGGAGCGGGTAAGTCGATTATATTGGCTCCAGTGCTTAACTGGTACCTATTTCATCTACTCCGACAAGATGAAAAGCAAAGTCGAACGTAAAGACGGACGAAATGCCGCAAAACATTTTGGTTTTTATATTTTGACACAAGGCCAGTAATTTAGGGGACAGGATAAGTCAATTACATCGACCTCGATGTTCAACTAATACTTATTTCATCGACTCAGAAAGGATGAAAGACAAAGTCGTACTCGGCAACATTTGAGAACAGAAAGTAAAGACAGGCGAACTGTCACTAAGCATTTTGCCCGCCGTACTAACGATTCTGCTAACCCAATGGCCTTAATCACAACAAGAATATTAACGGTAATTAAAGCAACAACAATAACGACAAGAACTAGAAACATTAGCAAGCACAAGCGACGGCAAGCAATATAAACTGCATCTGAAAAGATAAAAAATAGTAGCATCAACTACACTAGCGACATTAATCAGAACACTCTTGTCATGTATCTGACAATTTTCTTCCACTCTTTATGAACTTTAGCTTCTAATTTTCTTTTTGATGAACATTTAAACCAGCCCATTGAGACTCTAGATATGTAACATGGAGCATTGTCTTGTTGAAAGATTATACCATCTAGGATGTTATCATTGAAAATTTTAGTTAAGGAATGTAGATAAACTTAATCAAACATGCTGGTGTCAATGTTGGAATTCATTCTGCCCTCACAAGTGAACAACATTCCTGGGCCTGAAGACAACATGCAACCCCAAACCAGTACGCTTCCTCCTCCAAATTTGACTGTTGGGACCACACATCCATGATTATAAGCATCCCTAACTCTACAACGAACATAAACAGCTCCAGGGGTTCCAAAGATCTGAGGAGAAAGAAAAAATTACTCATCAGTTTTGGTAGCCATCAAAAAATTTGTACACGTGTAAGAATTTCAATTATGCCTAGTAAAGTGGTGGAAATGAATGTGGAAAACCTACATCAAAGTTACCTGCATTTGACCAAACAATTTTAATCCAATCTCCATCAGTCCAATCTTCATGCTCTTTTGCCCAAGACAATCGCTTCTTCATGTTCAACTCAGACAGCAACAGCTTCTCGACTCAACTTTCTCTGTCATGGCCAATACGTCGATCACACGCTACACACCTTTCTTCCAAGTACTGCTGTAAACAGCGGATGCAAGTTAGTGCATGCACAGTAGAGTCCAGGGTCAATCTGTGCCAAGCGACTGCACTTTCCGTGCGTTAGCTTCGTTACTATAGCAACAGTCCAGATACTTAGTGATCACACCGCGTATATGTATATTGTTCTATTCTGTTACTTGTTTCAGTCATTTGATTGCGGCCTACTGGCACATCACTTCTGACGGTTTTAGTCGAACAAATCGACCCCAGAATTTACTTTTTTGCCCAACCATAAAGTTACGTGGACGTAAACGCACCAACACAAGTAGTCAAGTAGTGATGGGGGACAAACAAAGACGGAAACACACAAACACACACACACACACAC
>NC_068981.1:157929996-157934914 GCF_001194135.2 Octopus bimaculoides
CACACACACACACACACACAACCAACAGGATTCCATACAATTTCCGTCTACCAAATTCACATTCAATGCATTAGTCGAACCAGTGGTATTGAACCCGTAACTACGTTGTTGCAAAACAATCATCTTAACCTTACAGCCAAGCCTAGCCCCTATAATAACAATAAGCTTTTATTTAGGCAAATGATCAGAAGTTTCGAGGGAAAATGTCGATTGATTACATCGACTCCTATTACTTGACTGCTACTTAATTTATCGATCCTGAAAAGAAGAATGACAACGTTAACCTTCTGGGATTTGAAATCAAAACCTTAAGAGCTGGAAGAAATTCGGCAAGGCATTTTTTCTCGTGCTCTAGCGATTCTGCGAATTCACCATCTTAACGATTATGATAAGGTTTCTGTATATTTTTGGCACAAGGCCAGCAATTTTGAGGGAAGTATTCAACTGATACTTACTTTATCGACCGTGAGAGGGTGAAGGGAACTTGAACTCAGAATGTAAAGAACTTGAAGAAACGCCGCTAAGCATTTTTTCCGGCATGCTAACGATTCTGCCGACCCACTGTCCTAACGCCTATGATAACAATTCGGATGGTCGCAAAGTATGCAGTCTTTAACTATGTTTATTGTTGTAACTAACGTTGTCTTTTTTTATAGTGATTTCAAATTTTGGCACAAGGCCAGCAATTTCAGGGGAGACCCAACTGGAATTTATTTTATCGACCGCGAAAGGATGAAAGGCAAAGTTGACCACGGTAGAATTTGAACTCAAGAGTGTGAAGACGGAGGAAACGCTGCTAAGCATTTTGCCCAGCGTGCTAATGATTCTAACTATTATGATAATAATTGGGATGGTCGCAAAGTATGCAGTCTTTAACCATGTTTATTATTGCTATTAAGGTAGTCCTCATCTGTTACATTTATTTTTAACTGGGTTTTTTTTTTTTTGTTACATGCTTCATGTGCTTATGTGAGAGTATGCATAGGTCATGTGTGAGCGCGAACGCTTGTGTGTATGTGAGTGTCCGTGCGTATGTAACCGAGATTTTTTCTCTTCTGTACTTGAACATCCTTTCACCCTGTCGCTTCTAACAATGAACACTTGTATTCAGACGGTACTTTAGTTTTCTTTATAACATAAACCTCTTCACGCTAGTTCTTGTATTAACTCCGGGTTGAGAAATCCGGAAAGACGTATCTCAATGAACACTGACAACTTAATTTCCTTCAACAGTACAATGGCGTAATCATTGCGTTTATCAAAGAAACACTTGTGAACGACTCTTTCTCTTTTGCTACATAAAAAAAACAAAAGCAATTAGAACTCTTTAAGCTGGTACAAGGTCTCCTCATCGTAGATGAACTCTCAATGACAACACTCTTACATAGTGTTCACGAAGAGAACAGCCGCCTTGCTGAAAACATCAACTTAATCTTCCTCAAACCGCACCTCCACTGACTTCCTTGATTACACACACACACACACACACACACACACACACATATATATATATGTATATACATATGTATGCATATGCATATATATATATATGTGAAGGCGCATTTATATGTATATATATATATGTATATATATATATGTATTTATATGTATATATATATATATATGTGTGTGTGTGTGTGTGTGTGTGAAGGAGCATGGCTTACAATTGTGAGTTTGATTCCCGGTCCGGGCTGTGTGTTGTGTTCTTGAGCAAGACACTTTATTTCACGTCGCTCCAGTTCTCTCATCTGTAGAAATGAGTTGCAATGTCAGTAGTGCCAAGCTGTATCGGCCTTTCCCTAACATCAGCGGCGTCAATGGAGGCTGTTGGTCTTCTATAAACAACAGCGATGGAGAGCACACAGAATAAAGATAAATGTTTCTTTATTGCCCACAGGGGGCTAAACACAGAGGGAACAAACAAATGGATTAAATCGATTACATCGACCCCAGTGCATAACTGGTACTTATTTAATCGACCCCGAAAGGATGAAAGACAAAGTCGATCTCGGCGGAATTTGAACTCAGAACGTAACGGCAGACGAAATACCGCAAAACATTTCGCCCGGCGTGCTAACGATTCTGCCAGCTCGCCGCCATAATGAATAAAAATATAGCAGAGAAAAAAATTAGCTGACAAGGAAGACTGGAAGCCGTCTGAATTTTGGATGATTCGAACTGGATGTGAAAATTCCCACATCATGGCTGTCTCTTAATGCTCTGATAACTCGGTAAAAGCTTTAAGATGTGACATGGACAGCTGCAATAGAGTCTACGAAGCTGTGACCAGCAGGAAGGGACACAGCAGGTTTTCTGTCTACATCCGCACGCCGCATTTCATGTAACATCTTATGAAACGGGCCTTTGGAACCATTCAAATAGCTATGTGAGGCTGCTTGAGAATGAGGTCAAACCTAGCTGGAGAGGGTTGCCTCTGGAATTCGGTTCCTTGCCAAACTCAACGGAAAGAGTGAGAAGCGGCTGTCGGAGAATTTCTACGATTTCAACAGCCCCAATTTCTCTCCCCCTAATTTCCCACATTGTAATCCCATGCACTATAATGTGTGGGGAGCCTTTGAAAAAAAGTACCAACCGCACAACCTCACCAAGGCCGAGCTGGTGGCCAAAATCAAGGAAGTGTTCGAAGATCTCCCCAGTGACACTGTGAGGAACGCATGCGCCAAGTTCCGTCTTGATGTCATAGTGGAATCTTTGAGTAAACTATTATCTTCCAGCCATAATCTAGTTAATATTTCCTGCATTTTTAAAAATGCCTTTATTCTGCAATGGGTAATTGTAACTTCTTTTCTTTTTATGCTAACTGGCAAATTTGTCCAAACACCTTTATATGTATGCGTGTGTGAGCGTGTATGTATGTATACATGTGTGTGTGTGTGTGTGTGTGTGTGTGTGTGTGTGTGTGTGTGTGTATTAATGTTTGCTTTTATGCCAAATTACGACAGGAAAAAACTTAACAGCCTGACGAAGGCTGGCAATACGAAACGTCGAAGACACTGCTCTCCTCTCTTGTAAAAGTATACTGAATATTTATATTGAAATATATGTATGTGTTTGTGCATATATATATCCATGTATATATATATATATATACATACATACATGCATACACGCACGTGGTCTGATAATTAAGTATCCATACTGTTGCCATAATAACGAAGCTAAAGTACGCAGAGCGAAGCCGCTTGGCGCATGTTGACCTTTAACTCTGCTGCGAATGTGCATTAAATTTTAACGTTCCAGCTTACTTCCGTTGTTTACAGAAGTGCTTGGAAGGAAGGTGCGTAGCATGTGAACGTTGCATTGACCATGACAGAGAAACTGCATCCAGTTTTGCCAAAAGCTTGGTCATACCTACTCAAAGTTTTCAAAAGTCTTAATCGTTCTTTACATAATCAAGGAGATCTTGTGCAACTGAAACCCAAATGTCTTCTCGGTCAGCTGAAAGCAGTTTTGGCACAAGCTTGGCAGACACGCGTCTCGTACCCAAATCTTCATTGATAATGGACTGAACTGAACCATAACTAATCTGCACATCCTCTGATAACTCACGGATGGTGATGCGACGCTTTCACCTCACAGCTGCACGCACATCTGCGATGCATTTCTCAGCTCTCTTGGTTGCGGGTCTCCCAGAACGTTCGTGAATATCGACATTTTTTCGGCCATCTTGGAAACGTCTGAATCACTCGTACACTTGTGTGCGGCTCATACACTCCTCTCCATACACATTCTGCAGCTTTGTGTAGGCCTCTGAGCAGATAGAGCCATGACAACTTTCTCTGTGATGGTCAATGCGACGATCACTCACTACACACCTTCCTTCCAATCATTGCTGTAAACAGCGAAAGTGAGCTAGAATATTAAAACTTAGTGCGCCTGCACAGCAGAATTCAAGGTTAATTTTTGCTAAGCGGCTTTACTCTGCGTGCTTTAGCTTGTTACTATGGCAACAGTCCAGGACATATTGATCAGACCTCATATATATATATATATATATATATATATACGTATGAAATAAAAGCAGCTCTAGTATAATAAATATTAACTACATATAATTGATGTATATGTTTAGTGTATTTTCCGGTGGTTGCAATAGCGTGTCAACATCCGTACTTGCCAGGGTACGTGATGTTGATGTACCTGGCGGGTACGTGGTGTTGACAGTGCCCCATCAACACCATGTACCCGACAGGATTGAAAACAAATCTCCCCAGCCAGTCCACGATTTATATTCTCATGGCTTGTAAAATAATGAGCTGGAAATTGTATACATAACAGAAAATTTATATACTAGAGCTCCTATTATTTCATATGTAAATTTTGTCTTAGGTATGCAATTTGACTTGCCTTCAAACCTAACGGGTACGTGATATTGACAAGCCACATAAATGGCGAAACACCCAAATGGGATTGAGAGTGAGTTATCTTGCCTTCCCATGATTCTGGGGTGTTTTACACCCAGCGTTTTGAGAGTATGTATTCTCCGCCACGCTATTGCCACCAACGGAAAATACACAAAGCATATACATTAAGTATATGTAGTTAATGTGTGTGTGTGTGTGTGTGGTTATGCGTGTGTGTGTATGTGGTTATGTGTGTGTGTGTGTGTGTGTGGTTATGTGTGTATCTTTATCTGTTATTTGTTTCAGTCACTAGACTGCAGCCAAGCTGGAGCACCACTTTGAATAAAATTTTGATCGAACGAATACATCCAAGTACTTATTTTATAAAGCCTGGTACTTATTCTATCAGTTACTGTAGTATATAAACCGCTAGATTACGGCTGACGGAAACACAGCAATGGGTGACGCAACCATAACCGATTGCTATGCGGTGACGGGGTGATAGTCAGAGATATGTAATCATATATATATATATATATATATATATATATATA
>NC_068981.1:157935902-157936619 GCF_001194135.2 Octopus bimaculoides
CAATCCATCACTGGAACTGTAAAAATCTGTAAAACTTGCAAGAAATTTATCATTTGAATATATATGAGCATGTCTAGATATGCAACTATATGCATGAGAATACATACATAAAACAAAGCATACAAATCCGCACATATACATACATACATACATACATACATACATACATACATACATACATACATACAAAATTATCCTGTTGTTGAAATTCCAATGAAGTCACCTTGGATCTAGGTTAGAAACCGGTTCTTTCTCTATTGGCAAGAAATCTTAAAATAAACTGAATAATGACATATATGTACATACATACACACACACATACATACATACATACATACATACATACATACATACATACATACATACAGTATATATATATATGGCTAATACTCAACGACTCTATTATTCGTATACTAATATTTACAACAATCCTCTTGTATATAAAAATTCATGATGATGCTAATGGCGGAATTTTTAGACTGGTGTACTTTTGCTTGGTTCAACACTCAATATGCATATATATACAAGACACATACGCGCGCGCCTATACATAAGCGCGCTCACACACTCACAAATCCGTGTATACTTATGAATGTATATTCAGAAATTTCTTTAATATATATTATATATGTGCATATTTATGCACATATATATGTGAATATATATATGTATATATTTGTATGTATATATATATATATATGTATATGTATATATATA
>NC_068981.1:157940151-157941651 GCF_001194135.2 Octopus bimaculoides
TCATATGAAATCCATACAACGTGAAATTTCAATCCTGAAACTCATGTTGTCCTCTCCCCCTCTCCTCTATCTCTCTCTGTCCTCTCTGTGCGCGTGCGTACACACACGCATGTATACACACGCACACACACACACACACACACATACATTTATATTTGACCTCACATGTCAGCAAGACAATGGAGCGCATCGTCAGAAAAAGGCTGATCACGGTTCTAGAAGAAAACAACCTTCTCACAAATACGCAAAATGGCTTCTGTCCAAGGAGGAGCTGCCTCACACAACTGCTGCAGCAATTTGACTGGGCACTGAAACAAGAGCTAAACCAGTCAGCTGTAGATGTGATATACCTCGACTTTGTCAATGTCTTCGACAAGATTGATCATGGCATGATATGTCACAGGCTGCGAAAATATGGTATTACTGAGAAATTGGGAGAGTGGCTGCATGACTTTCAGAGGGGTAGGAATCAGACAGTTGTAGCCAATGGTGCTCAGTCTGAAGAGACACCAATTCTCAGCGGAGTCCTACAGAGAACTGTACTGGGGCCACTACTATTCAGACATGCCCTCTGCGGTACAGCCAGCCAATCTGACCAGTTATGCTGACGACACAAAAGTATCACAGGCAGTTAGGAATCCAGAGGATATCATACAACTTCAGAAAGACCTGAATGAAATACACAAATGGACATAACAAAAATAACATGCAGTTCAATGCTATGAAATTTCAGGCACTCCACTATCGGCCCAACACCAGGCTAAAATCGGAATACACTAGACCAGAAGATAATACGATCCCAGAATCAGAGTCATTGCGTGACCTAAGGGTTCACATGAGCAATGATGCAACATTCCATGTGCATATTACCAAGATGGAAAAACTGTGCAGACGAGTGGTTGGATGGATTCTGAAGACATTCAGAACCAGAAAAGAGAGGCCCTGCTACTCCTATGGAGGAGATTCGTTCTAAGTCGCTTGGACTACTGCTCCCAACTATGGTCCCCCGAGAGTGTGAAACAAACTGTGGAACTCGAAGCAATCCTGCACCAATACACAAAGAACATTGACACGATGCAAAAGATGGGCTACTGGGAGAAGCTAAAGGAGCCAAGTCTCTATTCCCTGGAGAGAAGACGAGAGAGATATGCGGTGATATATGTTTGGAAAATCTTGGGGGGTTTAGCTCTCAATTTTGGAATTGACAGCTATACTAATCCCCGAAGTGGACAGTACTGCATCGTACCAAACGTCCCGTATTCCCCATCTAAAATAAGGATACAGTACTGCAATAACCTGGGTTTCAAGGGACCCGCAATTGTTCAAGATCCTGCCAGGCAACCTTAGAGATCTACATGGCGTTGATGTGGAAGTTTTCAAGGAACGTCTGGACAGGTTTCTCTCTGAGATACCAAATGAACTCACATCGCGGCAGGAGACGCAAAGAAGAGCAGCTCCGTCCAACTCGCTACTTCACCAAAAACAATACCGTTTGTGTGT
>NC_068981.1:157943856-157944671 GCF_001194135.2 Octopus bimaculoides
TATATATACAGACACACATATATGTGCGTGTATACATACATAATGTATTGTAGAGATCGGCACATCACCTTCCTTTGGTAGAATGGAAGCAGATTCTTTTTCTGCTTAGCGACTGTGTGTCAGTGTGGTGTGTGTACGTAAAGGTTTCAAAAATCGGTGCTTAACAACCTGGACAAATTCGCAACAATTTCTTCAAATATCACTCGAATGGGGAAGGAGAGGTTAAAGAGGGAGGTGGTGATTCCTAGTGTGTTTATCGAAAGGTGGATGAGAGTTACTAGATTGGTGCGGGTAAATGGGCCTTCTCTGAGAATGTTCTTCAAAGCAGAGGGACAGAAACTGGAAGGCAGCACTTACCATACATTCGAGGTGGCAGACTAATCGGGGTTATTTCGTGCAAGATATTCCCCGAATTACACTTGGTGGACTGCCCCACTACGGGAGACTGTATTTATTTATTCATTCATTCATTCATTTTTTTTTTGTTTGCTTGTTCATTTATTTAATTATTTATTGCGTGAATTCTATTTTTGCGTCGTTTCTTACATATTTATTGCTGCTGTTTCTCATTTGTTCGACGTAAATCCCACATCTTTCTTTGATGATGATGATGATATTATTGTTGTCGTTGTTGCTATTGTTGTTGTTGGTCTTCTTCTTCTTCTTCTTCTTCTTATTATTATTATTATTATTATTATTATTATTATTATTATTATCATCATCTCAGACAACAGATTAAGTCTGCGGATTCGCTTATGTCACAAACGCGAAATAAACTGAATTAATGCTTATCCAAGCATTTCCTTAACTTTCAA
>NC_068981.1:157949843-157950557 GCF_001194135.2 Octopus bimaculoides
GTTTCCGTCTACCAAATCCACTCGAAAGGCCCCGGACGGCTTGAGACGATAGTAGAAGACACTTGCCCAAGGCTGCTTTCAACCCAGAACCACGTGACTGAACAGCAGACTCCTTAAAACGCAGTGGCACCCATTCTGTGGACCTTCGGTGATTTTAGCTATGTCTCACCTGTTGTAAATATTGAAACCAGAATTTTGGCCTGAAAATATTTTTGTAACTGTGATGTTTTAGCCTGCACTCCTCGTTACAGACAATGGTCGCTCATTCAGCTATGTTTATATTCTATTTTCATTTTTTGTGTGCGTATATATTCACACACACACACACACATACGTGTGTATGTGTGTCTATGTACATATAAATAGATGTATGTATATATATGTATGTATATATGTATATACACACATGTGTACGTGTATATATATGTATGTATATGTACATACATATATAGTTATACAACGTACATACATCTATTTACATGCATCTCTATATATATGTATATACATACATGTACATATATATGGATATATATAAATATACATATATATATATATTTAATATATATATATATATATATATATATAAATTCATACATATATAAATGCATCTAAATATATGTATACATATATACACACAGTAAATATGCACACACACACACACTGAATAAGCGTCTCTCAGATGTTCGATCGACCCCATCCCTTTTCAAAGCAATT
>NC_068981.1:157951518-157958258 GCF_001194135.2 Octopus bimaculoides
TTTTTTTTTTTTTTTTTTTTTTGCTAATTTTATATTTTCAATGTTTTTTATGTTGTACTACATGTTGCTCCATCCTACGCTTATTGGATATGTACATCATCACATGATTTATATAACGCTACGGTTGGGTATGTTTTATAGTTGCTCAAAGAGGTCGGTGTTGGTCTGCGTTGGCAAGACTTAAATAGTAAAATTAATAAAAAATGTACTGTGAATTTGCTGTGAGAGCTGGAAACTCCAACGTTACCTCAGGGAAAAGTTGAAAGGAGAGAAATTAATGCGACACAGCAGAGTTTTACATCCTCCAAGTTAACAAAAAACAAAAAATAGCAACTGATAAAGAATGCAAGACCACGTGAGCTTCATACGTGAACAGTAAGTGGTAAGAGAAACAGTGTGACAAGATAGAAGGACGGAAGAGTGGAACGAGGTGAAGAAGCAGGTAGTACGAAAGTGTTCAGTTAAGTTCTTATGACCACTAAATAAATCATTAATTCTAGAAATAGTCGTGGCAATTCCACCACACTTAATCAATTTACACATCGCGACACAAACGTCAAAAATACTTATAAATCTTATTTAAAACATATGCGAGTGGAACATGAATATATCACCAGAGATTTGAATCTGAGAGTTGCACATTTCCCAATAGAATTCCTGGAGACAAAATATTGCTGAGGGAAATGATATGTGTCGACTTGAGAAGCATATTTCAGAATTAAACTGTCGGGAAAAAAATTTACACATCAGAAAATATGTCAAACAATTTATATTTCTTCATAATAGAGCTTCATTCTAAGGTGGTGATTTGGCAGGATCTTTAGCACTCTGGACAAAATGCTTTGGGGCATTTCACGCATCTTTACGCTTTGAGTTCAAATACCGTCGAGGATGACTTTGCCTTTCCTCTTTTCGGGGCCGAGAAAATAAGTTCCAGTTGAAAACTAGGATCGATAAAATAAATACCAGTTGAGAACTGGGAATGATGTAATCGATATATCCCCTCCGCCGAAATTTCTGGCCTTGTGTCAAAAATTGGAACTAATATAGTTTCATTCTGTTGAGGAGTTTTATATTAAGTCGATAATGGATCGCAGTTATTAAAAGCTTGGGATCTAGATAACTTATAATATTGGTTTCAGCAGAGATATATTGAAATTATTATAATCACATAAAATAGCAAGAATTTTTAGATGGGTGTCTGTCACTAATTTTTCTTGAATCATCGATAGTGCTTCACCAGTTGGGACTTTGGTGAACAGACTTATCACATCTAGACTCACCATCTGGTTGGATTCAATTGATCAATTCTGTGAAATGGGTGGAATTCTTCACGTAAGATGTTGACTTTCCTGCTAATGGACTGATTATATCCACAAGGAAGCGGCTCGGTGGATGACATGCTGAACTTCTACAGCTCCCTATAGGTCTTAATGGAATACCATCCTTGTGAATCTTAGGGAGACCGTACATGTGTGGTAGTTTACTGTAGTGTTGCGTTAGTTGTCTGTAATTCATTGGTGCAAAGTGATCCTTGTTTTCGATCAAGATCTGTGACAACTTCCTCTCTCTTTTCAATGTATATGAGTATCGAGTTACGTTTGTATGTATGTGCCATTACTTTCTAGAGTTTCTTGTTCTTCGTACGATTTGTAGTTTTACGATATCATTTTTCATTCCTATATAATATTTTATTCTTTCTCTGCACAGTTTCGACACTTGAATCTTTAACATCCAGCTTTTCTACCAACAAATTTGAAATGATTCTAAAGGTACCGTCACCGGCTATGCCAATCTTCAACGCTTTTTCTAGTGTCGGGTTAGTTTCTTTCATAGAAACTCGTTGCATATTTTTTTCGTAAATGTGTCCACAATCAATATGCTTCTGTAATGCACAGTTTAACTATTTTGGTTTTAATTCTGCCACAAAATCTGCAAAACTAATTCCATCCTTTTGAAAGTAACCATAAAAATTATATCTCAATATCACAGTATTTCTTTGCCGCAAAATGTATTCTGTTCTTCCATGATTTCCAAAACATTTATATTTTGAATCATCTTTTTAACATCATCAAAGTGTTGGCCGATATAAATGTTTTTTAACCGTCGGCTCCATTAATGAAATATTAATTTTATGTCGTCGCTGGTAGCTTTGTTTAAAACGATGTAAATCTCCATTTTGCTCACGAAACCATTCCAACGATTCTCTCTATGACAAAATGCCAAAACCTTGCCTTTCTCTTAAATAATTTGCACTTTTTAAATGGACTTGGATCAAAATTTACGACCATAAATTTTCACTCATGCAATCAACTGAGCTATCAGACTCTTTGAATTAGCACCCTAAGTGGCTGAGTATTCTGAAGACATTTAACGTAATACCCTAGTCTATTCAGTACAAAAACTACGATCAACTCAATGGGATTCTATACAGTTTCCGTCGTCTCAAATTCACTCACAAAGTATGAGTTATTCTGGTGTTATAGAAAATAACACTTTCCAAAGATGCCATGCAACAAGATCGAAACCGAAACCTTATGATTGCGAAAAACACCTCTTCGGCCATTTATCGCTTACAATGTGAACTTATGTCAACAAAAATTTCTTCGGTTATTGTAATATCACAATCTCCAAACAAATACTTGTTTTAAAAAAATCCTTTCACATCTTTTACATATTTCAGTCATTAGCCTCTGGCCATGTTGGGGCACCACCTTAACAGGTTTTTTTTAATCGAACAACTCGCCCTCAGTATTTTGACGTTTTTAATTCTGGTGTTTATTTTATCGGTGTTTTTGGCTAAACCGCTCGGTTATGAGGACTTAAGCAAACCAACATAGGTTGTCAAGTGGTGGATGGGTAGGGGGGGTCAATCTTAAACACAGCAACATACATATATACAAGTACACACTCATACAAGCACACACTCATACAAGCACACACACATATATACTCGACGGGCTTCCACACAGTTTCTATCTACCAGATTCACCCACAAGACATTGGTTGGTTCGGGGTTCGAGTAGAAGACACTTGCCCAAGGTATTGTACAGTGGGACTGAACCCGAAACCACGTGGTTGCAAAGCGAGCTTATGGAGCACATAGCTATTCCTGCACCTATATCTCTAAAAATCGATAATCCTTTGCCACAAGTTCTCTTTTATTTTTTCCCCCAAATTTCTGCACAGCGTTATTAGGGTTTGAGGGGAGGGGAAAATCGAATATATCGATTCCAGTACTTGACAGATACTTTATATTATCGACTCTGAAAGGATGAAGGGCAAAGTGGACCTCAGAAGAGTTTGACAGACGAAATGCCGCTAAGCATTTTGGGTTTGCTGACAACTCTGCCCCAGCGCACTGCCTTATTCTATTGAAAATAATTCTTTCTGCTATAGGCACAAGGCCAGAAATTCAGGAGACGAGAACAGTCGTTTACATCGACCCCAATGTTTCATTGGTACATTATTTATCGAGCCCGAAAGGATGAAAGGCAAAATCGACCTCGGCGGAATTTGAACTCAGAACGTAAAGTCGAACGAAATTGCGCTAAACATTTCGTTAATGGTTTTTGCCAGCTCGCTGCCTTCATTTTGTTGAAACTAATACTAAGTCTTTTTCTTAATTATTAAAAAAAACTTTTATTTATTTATCTATTCATTCATTCAGCCCAAACACATTTATATCACGAATATTTTCCGTATATTAGGGCGGCGGGCTGGTAGAATCGTTTGCATTCCAGGCAAGATGCTTAGCGCCATTTCGTCCGTCTTTACGATCTGAGTTCAAATTCCGCCGAGGTTGACTTTGCCTTTCATCCTTTCGGGGTCGATCAAATAAGTCTCAGTTGGCGCCTCTCCCAAAACTGCTGGTATTGTGCCAAAATCTGAAACCAATACTGTCTGTGTATTTCTCTGCCGCATTGTAAGCCTGAATACACGGAAAACAAAATGGAAGTTCATCAGTTATCAGAAAGTCAGAATGATCTTACTAATTGTTTCTATTTGAATCACAGGGGCTGCACCTTTGAGGATAGGGTTTAGTTAATTATATTGACTCCTAGTGATCGACTTCGAAAGAAAAGCTTGTTCTTGGCCAATATAATAATTTTTTCCAAGTTTAGCACCAGGCCAGCAAGTCGATTACATCGATCCCGGTTTTGTCTGATACTTATTTTATCGACCCCCAAAAAAGGGTCAAAGCACGTGGCCTAGTGGTAAGGATGTGGCGCTCAAGATCGGAAGGTCTTCGTTTCGATTCCATGACTGGCTACTGCGTTGTGTTCTTGAGCAAAACACTTCACTTTACGTTGCCCCAGTCCACTCGGCTGTAAATGCGACCGACCGCCGACTCATTCAGGGACAGTGTTATTTTCTTGGTCAGGGAGTGTTATTTTCCATACTCCATGGAAACCGAATAATCACCACTTCGTGTCCTATCATTTGAAACATACGATAGTAATGTTGCTGCCACCGCTGCTAATGATGATGATGATGATGAACGAATGACAGGTAAGGTTGACCTCAGAGGAATTCGAACGTACTGAACAGGAAGTATTTTACGATGTTCTATCAGTTCTGTCAGTTCGCCACCTTCTCGGTGAATATATTACATTATATAACTATATATGGTATGGTATGGTATAATAAGGTGGTGAGCTGGCAGAATCGGTAGTACGCCGGATAAAATGCTTAGCGCTGTTTCGTCCGTCTTCTGAGTTCAAATTCTGGCACGGTCAACTTCGCCTTTCATCCTTTCGGGGGTCGATAAAACAAGTACCAGTTGAGCACTGGTGGGGGGGCGATGTAATTGACTTACTCCCTCCACCGAACTTCATGACCTTGTACCAAAATTTGAAACCAATATTATATTATTTTAATATAATACAATATAATCTGATATAATATAATATAACGTAATATAATAGTGGAGGCGCGATGCTCAGTGGTTAAGGTGTTGGACTCATAATCGTAAGATTGTGATTTCGATTCCTGGACGGGATGACGCATTGTATTCTTGAGCACTTCATTTCACGGTTTTCCAGTCCACTCAGCTGACAAAGAATCAGTAATCCTGCGACGGACCGGCGTCCCAACCAGTTAGGGAATATATATGCCATTGAAACCGGGAAACCAGCCCTCATGAGCCTGGCATGGATCGAGAAGGAAACGTTTATTTTTATTTTTAATATATGTGTAATGATATATAATGAGAAAAAAAAATGAATGAGTTTTAGTAATTAGATGACCATCACTCCATTAAATTTCAATGAGAAAATGGGGATAGAACACTTATGAAAATACTGGGTTTCTGTGTGTATGAATGTGTGTCTGTCTACTGTTTGCGTGTGCACAGTAGGAAATTTATATAATAAAAATGAAGCGTTATGCAAATGAGTTTTCCGGAGTGTAGTTAAAGCAAAAACGAGAAGAGAGAAAGAGAGTGACAGGCAAGAGATGTAAAGAAAGAGAGGGAAAGAGAGAGAGGGGGGGAGAGAGAAAGAGAGAAACAGAAACACAGACAAACAGACATATGAGTAAAGATCTTAAAAGCCCTGTTGGTACATACAATAAGAGTAGAAGATAAAAGCAAGAGAGATTAGAAAGTTCACTCGTTATCGCGACTCTTCTGCCAAAGAATCTTCGGGACATACGATAAGAGTTCTACAAGAAAATAAAAGCTGAAGCGGAAGCCATTTTAAATCAGCTGAGCAAACGAAATGACTTCTGATAAAGATACAAGAGAAATTTCTTATTAAACTGATATATAAACTTACTTAAACCATATCTATTGACTAAATGCAAATGGCTTACCATAAGCCAGTGCTATCTTTTCAGAGACAGAGTACCTCTCATCCATTCCATCAGAAACTAACTGGTGCAATATCGATTTTCTCAAACCTTTGATTTTAACGCCATTCCAGATTATTGATTTTTCCCGAACCTGGTACGGTCACCTTGGTCATAACACACTCGACTAAATGAATATTAAATTTAATTAATTAATTAAATGAAATATAGGTACCCGTACATTAGTATAAAATAGTGCGGATTATAAGAGATTCCGAATCATCGATGTCCGGGAATCGGTATTCTACTTGTTCTTAAGTCTGTCTTTTACATTTTCTCTTTTACTGCCTTGAAGAATTTTGGTCGGACGAATTGGCCCCAGTACTTATTTTTTTTAAACCTACTACTTATTCTATAGTTCTCTTTTGCTGAACCGCTAGGTTACGGGGACTAAGCACGTAAACAAACCAACACCGGCTGTCAAGCGGTGGAGCTAGACAAGTACACACACAATCACAGACACACACACACACACACACACACACATATATGGTGTGTTTGTGTATGTATACTCGACGGGTTTTTTTCAGTTTCCGTCTACCAAACCCATTCACAAGGCTTTAGTCGGCCCGACGCTATAGTAGAAGACACTTACTCAAGGTGCCATGCAGTGGGACTGAACCCGGAACAATTAAGAGTAAAGCAAAAGAAACGCGGTTCAAATTCCTTTAGAAAGTTAATGTGTTTCACTTTTCTGACTCCAATTCGTTCGTACCCTATGTTGTTCTTCAGACATTTGCCGATACAAAACTTGGACACATTTCTGTTGTATCCAGTTTAACAAAACGGAAAGTATGTGGAACCACGACATGCATGTGTGTGTGTGTGAGAATGAGTGTGTGTGAGTGTGTGTATGAGTATGTGTGTGTGAGAATGAGTGTGTGTGTGTG
>NC_068981.1:157958896-157961676 GCF_001194135.2 Octopus bimaculoides
ATATATATACATATATATACATATATACGATGGGCTTCTTTCAGTTTCCGTCTACCAAATCCATTCACAAGCTTTGGTCGGCCCGAGGCTATAGTAGAAGACGTTTGCCCAAGGTGCCACGCAATGGAACTGAACCCGGGACCATGTGATTCATAAGCAAGCTACTTACCACACAGCCACTCCTACGCCTATGTATTGTATAAGAAAATTTGTATAAGAAAATTGTATAAGAAAATTTTTAAAGCATTTTATGAATTGTAGAAATATAATAAATTTATTGCAGATAAATTTTAACAACACAATCTTATATGAAACGCCAAGGACCATATGGATCCGATTTTGAACCACTAGACTAAGCTCTTCAAGGTTGTGCCGCAGCATCGCCGCATTCCTATGACCGAGACCAGTAAAAGATAAAAGATACTAAGCCCCAATATTTTATTCATTCTTCCGTATCGAACTCACAGGACAGAAACTGACGGCAGTGTAACCATTCACCCCGCTTCTTTCTCTCAGTACTTTTATTCTATAGCAAATGAATAAAAAAAAAATACAAATTCTCTGAGAACAAAGGCTAAATTCAACATGACCAGAATAGCAAACTAACCGGAAGTATACAAAAGCAACATGATCAGAATAGCAAGCAAACCGGAAGTGTACACGAACTCGTAAACATGTGAATTAAAATGCGATATTCGCTTTGTGAAACCGAAACAATTAAACGGTTGAAAATGTTTATTAATACTTCATAAAATAAAGTTAGATGGTATGCAGTGAGATTTGTGGGGTTTTATACAAGGCCCTTCTTTTCGTTTTTTTTTTCTTTCTTTTGTTTACAATAGGATTATATAGGGAATGGTACGGTCGTAACCTGAGAATGTTTGTACTCGTAAACACGTGAATTAAAATGCGATATTCGCTTTGTGAAACCGAAACAATTAAACGGTTGAAAATGTTTATTAATACTTCATAAAATAAAGTTAGATGGTATGCAGTGAGATTTGTGGGGTTTTATACAAGGCCCTTCTTTTGGGGGTTTTTTTTTCGTTTTTTTTTACAATAGGATTATATAGGGAATGGTACGGTCGTAACCTGAGAATGTTTGTGTTTGACACACACCACGCCGAGTTTCAATCCCGATGAGGTTACGTTTCTATCCTTTCTGATGGAGGAGCGTGGAATAGTGGTTCGGGTAATTCGGCTCACGATCGCAAAGTTCTGAGTTCGTTTCCCGCCCGTTCGTTATATCCTTAAGCAATACATTTTATCTCACTTTACTTCAGTCCACTCAGCTGGCACAAATAATTAATACCTGTGATTCAAAGAACCAGCCTTGTCCCATTCTGTGTCATGCTGAATCTCGCTGGGAATTAAATGAAGTGTACGCGAGTATAAAGACTGCCCAGCCACTTGCACATTAATTTCACGAGCATGCTGTTCCGGTAATTGGATCAACTGGATCCCTCGTCGCCGTTGATTACAATGTGTTTCTAATTCTTTTTTAATTAGGTCTTTCTTACCCATCCTATACTGAATCATTTAATTACATCGTCTACCCATCATCATGGACGCATTCAGAATGGCCTTTTCTGATCCATTGGATACCATGCGGTGACTGCATTGATCCACTTGTTTTCCGTGACCCTTGCGACATCTACGTCCCGGCAGAACTTGTGTTTTCGGCATTCCAAGACCAGGTCGTTCACTTCGCTCCATTTTTCGAATTACCTCATTTCGGATATGCTCTTGCAATGCTATTTATCGCCAGCAGCTTTCTATAGCCCTTTGCGTTGTAACTAATCGATGTTCTTCTCGCTTCGTTGCAGTCCACGTTTCATTTGCGAATTAGGAATCAGCTATGCATACGTACGTTCATAATACATACATACATACATACAAATGAATATATATATGTGTGTGTGTGTGTGTGTGTGTGTGCGTGTGCGTGCGTGCGCGGGTGCGTGAGTGCGTGTGTATATAATGATAAAAACATATATACTGGCAGGGATGTAAGTCCGAAATCTGCCGAAGTCGAGCCAGTCGATGCTGATGAGGCAACCGAAATTGCCGAAACTGACGTCAGTATAAGGAATTCTCGATCGATGTTTTCGGACGATTATAGTCAATGTTAGTATATATGCGTACAATTCTGTGTTTTTGACTACAGTATTAGAGCATTTTAGCTCTTCAAGCAATGTAGGTGTTTCTAAGACCCTAGTCATATTTAGTGACAATTATAGTTTTACTTTTAGGTAAAACATTTCACACTGCTGTCTATACTAATTTTCTATATATACATACATCTGTGTGTTTGTGTACGTGTGTGTGTGTGTGGGGGGGGAATATTGAAATGTTCTGAACGCAATTACGAAGAGTTAACCTCTTCATTTCAAGATACGGACTTGACATTTATTTATTTATTGTTTGCACTGATACATCCAATCAATTTCTTTCATTTTCTTCTTTTTTTTTTTTTAATCTGTAAGAGATCTTTTTCATTATTTTACATTTTACGTTTTTTTCTAAATTAATTCTTGGATTAATAAGATTGCGGCAGAACGCAGAAAAATCTTGGTCGCAAATAGATTGCGTTTTGATTTCTTTTATGCACACTGGGTTTCACCCTCGAGATATTTCTTAACCAAAGAAGGAAAACACTAAGGAGAAATCAAAATTTTAAAAAACGGTGTTACTTTCGTGAGCTTATGCATTCGTGTGAGTAATGCATTTTGAGTGCGGAAAAAGTAAGTTTAATTAGTTATTAGTGCTACTGCGGTAGC
>NC_068981.1:157962143-157963377 GCF_001194135.2 Octopus bimaculoides
ATATATATATATATATGTATGCATGTATGTATGTATGTATGTATGTATATATATTAAAATTAATCGAAGGACATACCAAGTATGTCTACCTGCTTGAAATAACAGTCAGAAACTCGTTATTAAATCGCAAAAAATACACTGGTGATAAGTACAGAAATCAAACGAAGGCAAATTCGGTTAAGACAATCTACTTACATGCATTTAAGTATTTGGATTCACGTCGACTTGTTTCTGCACTGGCAAAATAAGCTTTAGCTTCTTCAGCACGTTTATTTCAAGATTTCTTGCCAATAGAGAAAGAACCGGTTTCTAACCTAGATCCAAGGCTCCTTCATTGGAATTTCAACATCAACAACATGGTATTTTTGTTTGTTTGTATGTATGTATGCATGTATGTATGTATGTATGTATGCGTGTGTGTGTATGTATGTATGTCTCTCTGTCTGTATATATATATATATATATATATATATATATATTTCCCTTATGAGGTTTTTTCACGCTAAGTACTTGCTAAATGTCATTGATCAGCTAAATCAGAGATTCTGAACAATTTGTTTTTTACCTATGGACTCATCTGATTACTATTTTATTCTGGGGGACTACCATTGCCTTTCGACATTTAAAAGCTAGTTGAGGTCCTTTTGGTAAATACAAATCAGACAGCATAGCTTTACACACCCTCTCTTTTCTTACTAAGTTCTGCACCCTTTTTACTTTCGCTGTCTGCTTGTCTGTTTGTATTTACCATAAGGACCTATTTTATTTTTCACTCATTCACTTGTGTTGTTTTGCAACAGCAAGCTCTTAGCGAACATGTTTCAGTGGCTGGAATGTGTTGAACAATAACTGTTTCTTACTATAAACACAGCTAAAATGAAAATTTTTCATTGAAATACTACTGTGTATCCATTAATTTGGCGCAATGGCCCAGTGGTTAGAGCAGCGGATTCGCGGTCATAGGATCACGGTTTCGATTCCCAGACCGGGCGTTGTGAGTGTTTATTGAGCGAAAAACACCTAAAGTTCCACGAGGCTCCGGCAGGGGATGGTGGCGAACCCTGCTGTACTCTTTCACCACAATTTTCTCTCACTCTTACTTCCTGTTTCTGTTGTGCCTGTAATTCAAAGGGTCAGCCTTGTCACACTGTGTCACGCTGAATATCCCCGAGAACTACATTAAGGGCATACGTGTCTGTGGAGTGCTCAGCCATTTGCACGTTAATTTCACGAG
>NC_068981.1:157969742-157972083 GCF_001194135.2 Octopus bimaculoides
CCAGTTATTTTTTGATTATATTACTAAATTCCCCTTTCATCTATTTGACAACCGTCTCAATATTTTATATTAATTTTATTAATATTGTCTTCCATAATCTTTTAAATATTGTCTTTGCATTCTTGAAACGTTACGACAAGAATTTAGTATCATACAAAGATCTTCTTCAACCTGAGGAAGTAACTTAAATTCTGCGTTGTTTTAAAAGATTCTTTGCATTTTGCATTAATGCAGACAAGTAATTTATTTATTATTAAATATAATAAAATAAATCATCTTTCTTTGCTTTAAGTTACGAAAAGATTTGTCGTGATATTTGAATTTTCTTATTGTGAAATAAATTTTCATCATTTCTTCGCCATTTATAGCTTTATACACTCCTTATCGTCTGCTTTTGTATCGTACCATATATTCTGTTTTGTAGAATAATACATTAAGGAGCTAAAAGATAAAAGATACCTATATACATCAGGTGTCTTTCTTTCTATTTCCAGGATGTTCAGGCTAAATATAACGATTTTTAAGTCCCATGTTTTTCAGAAACAGCTTGATATATTGGTGAACACTCAACGGCGTTGTAGAGCATGACAATTAAAGTTGTAGTTGAGAAAATACTAACTGACATGAGAGAGTGGAAACCGTCTAGATATTAGAAAAGCTTGTAACATTATGATTGGCGCCGGGTATCAAAATGCCTACATCATGACTACTGTTCAATGCTCTCTCAACACTGTAATGGCTGTAAGGCGTAACATGGACAGCTGAAACGGAGACTACGAAGCCGTGACCAGCAGGAACTGTGATGGTCCAAGGGTTTGTCTCCAATCTGGATGATCTCATGGCATTCCACATCTTTAAACTGGGTTTCAGGCTCATTCAGATGGCTATGTGAGGATGCTTGTGACGGGTCAAAGACTAAACCGGAGAGGGTTGCTGCTGGAAGTCCATGCGTGGCACCAGGATTCGGCCTCAAGTAGTTGTTGGAGAATTTCTACGACTTCATCCGCCCCAATTTTTGGCCTCCTAATTCCCCAGACTGTAATCCTATGCATTGCCATGTGTGATCTGTGGTTAAGAAAGACGTCAACCGCTCTGCCTAAAAGACCAAGCTGAGCTGGTGGTCAAAAATCAAGAAAGTGTTCGAAGATCTTCCCAGTGACACAGTGAAGAACACATGTTGCAAGTTCTAGGGCTGACTCGAGGCCGTGATGGAAGCTGAGGACAGCTACTCGGAGTAAAATGTTATCTCCCTGCTATAACCTAGTCGATATTTTTTTATCTTTAAAATATATGTTGGGTGAAATATTGTGCCTTGTTTTCCTTTTATGCAACTGTCAAATTTAGAGCGAACACCCAGTAAGTGTGAAAAAAAGAGTCCTGAATACACGTTATAGAGGTTTTTTTGTATTACAACTGAAGTTGAGTTTGTATTAGACTCATGTTTTACGCCACTGCGATCATCAGGCAAAACTGATGATTTATATGTGTGTGTGTGCGCGCATTTCTGTTTGTAAATTGGATTCAAAGATGGAAGCGGAACATACGCTAAGCATAGCAATTGAGGGCCATGCTGTCAGCCCACAAAGTCCAGCATGCTAATGATTCTGCCAGCTCGCCGCCTTAAATAATAATGATAATAATAATAATAATAATAATAATAATAATAATAACAGCAACAACAACAACAATAATAATAAATGTCTTAATGTCACTGGCTCTCATGGCTTCTGATCTTTACTGATTGGAAGTGGTATTATGTACATGTTTTTTCTTGGTGTAAAAGATATGGCTACAGCAAATATTCTACTCAATACCACAGATTTGCTTGTTAGTTGTTTGGTCTTAACCAGTTGAACATGTTCCTTGGTGGCTGACAATATGTGCATTTCTGATCACGAGACATGATGGGTATACTGGGCTTCGTATATTTGTACCCCAGTGTCACTTTGATGGCATAATAATAATCGATCACCTTTCCAGACATCGGAAACCAGACATTGGTGTGGTGAAAAAAGAAGAAAGAATATTTTCATGATAATTGACATAACATGTCCCGGCGAGAAAGACATAACATGTCAATGGGAAAGAAGAAAAAATAAACAACTATGACGATTTGAAGTGGGGAATACAAGGGTTGTGGTCAATGCAATTGGGGCACTTGGTAGTCTCAGCATTCAACTCCCTGGCATGGTTCAAAAAGACTGGTGCAAGTGTGAAAGTAGAACACCTACAAAAATCAGCATGGCTAGAACCTACGAGAATTCTTCGCTGGGTTCTTGAAGCACAACCAGTAAACAAGTGTCACCTTAGTCTGCTGGCTGTGGACAGATGACACTTTCCA
>NC_068981.1:157972183-157973386 GCF_001194135.2 Octopus bimaculoides
TACATACATACATACATACATACATGAATACATACGTGCGTGTATGTCTCTGTTTGTGCATGTGTATGTGTGCGTGTGTGTGTGCGCGCGTGCGTGCATAAACATTTGTACAAGTAAAGAATTATTATGGGATTAGAAGGTTCAATGTCTCGCGGTGACCAATGGTTTCACCCGGAGATGGAAATGAACAGACGAGTGAAGAATTGAGATTTATTTATGGTATGTTTGGTGTGCATGAGGTAAGAAATGGGTGGAACGTTTAGGAAATTGTTTCTATTTTTATTTGCACGTTGTTAAATTTTATTTAATACACGTGTTTGCGTTTGTGTATTCGTTCGTGAATGTGTCTATATTTGGACAACAGAGATTGTGTGTCATAAAATAAAAAGTAGATCAAGAGGAATATGGTTTTTCTCGGCCAGTTGTTGTGGTGAGTACCTAAAAATGGTAATTTGGCAATGAATAGGAATAAGAAGACTCTGTTCTACGAGATGGAATTTAAGGTGTGGCAAAAGAGAAATTATTAGTTTTAGTATTCTTTGTATGAAGGTCAATAGGGGCTTTGAGCTATGAGTGAAGTAATTTGTTTCGTGGGGTAACGTCTGATGGGGTTGGAGGATATTGTGTTGACCTGAAAGGATGATCTCTTTGTGGTAGATTGTGTGTGTGTGTGAACACGGGCGTGTGCTTGCGTGCGAGGAGGAGTGCGTAAGGCACTCAGACACACACAGTGAGCTAAAACAGCAGCATGCTGATGAACCCGGTTACACATGGTGTTCGTGCATGCATCTGAAAAGATGTATGTGTACAGCATGCTGTGGATATAAACACAAATACGCACAAGTGCGCACTTGTACACATATATGTGTGTATATATTGTGCGCTTCATACAGCATTGAGGGTTTTAACTTTTGTTTCTTGCACCCTCAGTCACAATTAATGACGATTAAATTTTTCTTTTATGGTCTTCTATTGCGCCTAGCTGCTTATATTAATTTTCATATATATTTGCTGAACCGGTGAAAACTACAATTTTTTTCATTCTCTCCCTGTTTATTTTCTCTTATTCCTTTCTGTTTAAGAGCGTAAAAGACTTTTTCATCTTCCCGCGCGTCAAACAAGTACACTTGTTTGTTGTTCATAGAACTGTCTTCGTCCTTTGCTTTTCTATAAATTTCATCCCTCTCTCTCTCTCTCTGTATA
>NC_068981.1:157973854-157974481 GCF_001194135.2 Octopus bimaculoides
ATATATATATATATATACTAGCAGTATAGCCCGGATTTGCCCGGGATTAAGTTGGGATTATTAAGCTAATCAAGTTCTTTATTTCAAACCAAACTAAGTAACATGACGTCAAATTTGGGCAGAATCAGTGTTGCAACTGGAGTGCATGGGTTGAGAGTTTGATCGGCAGAGGTGATTAGGTTACACATGCCATCCCTTTGAAAACACCACCGCCATCATCTAACCCCTCCTTGCTTATGGGTTAGGAACCCTTCCAGCGAGGAAAATAGAATGACCAAAAGGGATCCCGATTCTCTGTGTCAAAAGCGGTCCTGTTCAGATATGAGAACACGGATGTTACGAAAGTAAAACGTTAATGTTCGAAACTGCAGCAGGCCATAGATAATTCTTTATTCTGTATATTTCTCATTTTGTCTTGTTCTGGCGTTTTGCGAAATTTTTCTGGAGAACATTATTTTTCTTTGTGGTTGGGTCGTTGATAACCTCTTTCTAGCATATTGGATGTCCACCTAGTGGTCATCCCTTATACACGTGTAATACAATTTTTTCTGAATTTTCAGATTTGTTATATGCTAGGCCACTTGGTCTTAAATTGAATTAATATTCAATTTATCATCCTATCTATAT
>NC_068981.1:157975448-157979371 GCF_001194135.2 Octopus bimaculoides
ATATATATATGAGTGAGTGAGTGAGTGAGTGAGTGAGTGAGTAGATATTCGAAAAAAGGGCACTCAATACATCTATTGGGAGTTGCATGTATGAATCAAAACAGTTTGATTCAAATTGTTATTCCATAGTGTTGGCATAGTTTCCAGTGTATATAGGTCCCAATTCTGTCGTGTCTGTGAATATATTCCTTCGTAGCCAGGACTGGGCAGCCAGAGACAATATGATTTACTGTTTCGTCTTCATCACGACATATTCTGCAGTTACTTGTATTTCTATTCATTATGTGTTTTGGGTGGTTTCTGGTGGGAAGGCTTTGATCTTGTGCAGCAATTAAAAATGCTTCATTCTCTGCTTTGAGTCCTGAGCTTCTCAGCCATTTTGGGGATTTCCCTTTGTTTATTTCTTTTCTGTTTAGCTTAACCAAATATTTGCCATGTAGGAACTTTTGTTGCCGTCATTTTATCATGATACGTTGTTGTTCCAATTTTGGTTTGGATTTCAGTTGTTTTACAGATTTTGTTGTTTCTTCTTTTTCTTCATAGTTGTTAGGTATTTTTTTGTATTTATCAGCTTCCTTGAAGACTGAAAACAGTTTTTTGTTTTGTTCGTGTTTTGTGGCTATTTGTATTAATTTTCCTTGCTTCTGAAGTAGGTATTTCTGTGGTCCTATGGTGGTTATTTTGTAATAGTTTTCTAGCCGTATAAGGCCTCTACCACCTTCGATATGTTGTATATATAATCTTTGTATGTTAGATTTTGGGTGGTGCATCCAAAATTCTGTCATTATTTTAATTGTTTTCCTGTCTCTTTTGATTAGTGCATTTAGAGTACAGTTAAGAATATTGTAGCTGTAACTTATAAGTGGGACCAGATTGTTGATACCCCTTATCTTGTTTTTCGCATTCAGCTCTGTTTTGAGAATTAGTCTAACTCGTCTATAATATGCCTGTCTTATCTTCTCTTTCATTTGTGTGTTGTATTGTACCTAGTTCATTGATTCCTAAATATTTGTATGTCTAGCTTTGGTCTAATTCTCTTATTTCATTTACTTTATCTAGTGTAATGTTGTTTTTTCTTAACCAGTTTTCGTCTTTTAAAGGTTGCTTTGACACATTATTATTAATATTATTATTATTATTAATAATAATAATAATAATAATAATAATAATAATAATAATAGTAGTAGTAGTAGTAGTAGTAGTAGTAGTAGTAGTAGTAGTAGTAGTAGTAGTAGTAGTAGTAGTAGTAGTAGTAGTAGTAGCAGCAGCAATAGTAGTAATAGTGTAAATTGTAGTGAGACGTGTTTTGAAATAGATCCTATTGAAATGTAAAATTTCTTTTGCTGGGTTTGTTGAGCTTATTTTACTTTTTTATCTTGCCAAACAAGAGGAGTGGAGCTAAATGTTAATTATCATGCATCTCCGCAGTTGAAGGAGGTGAATGTTGTTAATTGTGATTTGTGTTTTCAGCATGACTGCTTGGAGAACGATGGTAATTGGCTTGTTTAACTTATGGTAACCATTTCTCTCCTTCCGAGGACAAGGACGAAAATACTAATGTTTTGAATAAGCAATTATTATTTTTCCCATTAGCAATTACAAGTTTACACATTAACAGTAACACTTGCAACAACAATTACGTGAATAATGATGAAAACATTAATAACAAAGGCAGAAATAGTAGACACGTAGGAGAAAGACTTCAGCTTTTAGGCAGACAATCGATTTACTAGAAACACCAACAAATCTCTTTCAATTTACATCCTACCGCCTTAACTCTTTAGCATTTAAATCGGCCATATCAGGCCCAAATATTCTACATGTTTTATGTTCAAACTGACCAATTTCAACCTATCACACCCACCATAAATTGTCATTCCAAAAGCATACTATCACATCATTGAAATCTGAAGCAGTGAGATAATGCATGATTAATTCAAACCAAATTGAATGAATAAGCTTTACAGAATAGTGTGAATGCTAAAGGGATAAAACAAGGACACGAGAAATAGTCATGAATTGCTCGTCATGTTTAGTGCGTTTAAGATAACGTCAATGACTCAGTGGTTACAGCGTCGGGCTCACAATCATGAGGTAGTGAGTTCGATTCCCGGACCGGGCTGTGTGTTGTGTTCTTGAGCAAGATACTTTATTTCCCATTGCTTCATTTCACTCAGCTGTAGAAATGAGTTGTGACGTTACTGGTGCCAAGCTGTTTCGGCCTTTATCTTTCCCTTAGAGAACATCAGTGGCGTGGAGAGGGGAGGCTGTTATACATGGGAAACTGCTGGCCTTCCATAAACAACCTTTCCCGAAGGGTAACTTTCTAGGTGCAATCTCATGATCATTCATGACCAAAGGAGGTCTTTACCTTTGCCCTTACTCGATAAAATGTAGAGAAAATGAGAGACGGAGAGTAGAAAAAGAGATAATAATGATTACATGAAAGATAAATATATTAATTTAATTCAAATAATAACTTGATAAATCATCTTTGATTCAAGGACTAGACGTTAAAAGTTAAAATAATATGTCTACGGCTTCTTGATTCACGAATCAACAGTTCCATTTGACAGTGTAAAATAAATTAAAATAGGTTTACAGGTTTATCCTTTTCCTGCATTGATATTGTTATTTTTCCATATGTATGCACACGTGTTGTGGCTCTATACTCACACGCCTAACTTATTCCGCGAGAAAGTTAACGTGTTCGCTTCATGACTCAACATGATCAGATTCATCAACACATGCGAACAAGCACGTAGACACAGAAAGAGACATATAAATATACATAAACAGTCAATAAGTGGGAAAAAAAACACTTTTACACCCAAGTGAAGAGTGAACTGCGAAGTAATCCGAATCAGGACTTTGTTCATATTCATATGCTGAGCTATATATAAACACAATGAAAGACCTGCAAACACAATGCAACTGCATTTGATTACTCGTAATGTACAACTTCAACATCACGCTCACGGACTTGTTCACAGAGATCCACATATAAACACACATATCAATTAACTAGCTTGACCTGTTAAATAATTTAAAGATAGTGCTTTGTTCTGTTCAGAAATTATTAGCTATTTATTTTTTATATGTTTCTTGAGCAGTATTTGCGAATGCAATTGAGAAAAATAGAATTTTAGTAAGAAAAACGCTACATAATCCCTTACGTATATGATTTGTTTTTAGTTTAATTCTTTGAAAAATAATTTCATAGTTTACTTATCGTTTTTACCGGCGTATAAGTCGGCGTAGTATATTGAGTATAAACATTCAAACATCGTCACTATCTTTCCAAATCCTGCTGCACTTCACATAGAACTTTTGGCCCTCAAAAGTTGTCTTTGTGTATAAGACGATTAACTTTTTGGGGTTGTAAATTTTGGACGTTGAATATGACTTTGATAGAAGTTGAAAAATTTCCTATTTAAATTTTACATTTTATTTTCTTGTCTTAAAAAAGGATTGCCAAAATCATTATTCTTATTATATTCATTATTTGAAATCATTACTACCAGAGCATTATTATTGTTGCTATCATTCATTAGCTGAATACTTTACATTATTTTACTTCCCCATGAAACCCCTCATCGTTCTATCTTCAACAATAGAACAACTGTGGATAACAGAAGCAATTATAAAAGGCCTGATACAACCAAACTTACCAAAACGTAATAAAAATAATAATTGCAACCCAAAATATTCTTAATAACAAAGAACCTGTCTATTTATATATCCCGTTTTTCTATTTCGCTTTCAATCAATATATTCATACACATACACATTTATCTATTTGTTCCTCTCTCTCTCTCTTTCTCTTTCTCTCTTTTCTCTCTTTCTCTCTCTTTCTCTTTCTCTTTTCTCTCTCTCTCTCTCTCTCTCTCTCTCTCTCTCTCTCTATATATATATATATATAT
>NC_068981.1:157979480-157980145 GCF_001194135.2 Octopus bimaculoides
TATATATATATATATATATATATATATATATATATATATGTGTGTGTGTGTGTGTGTGTGTGTGTGTGTGTGTATGTATGTATGTATGTATGTATGTATGCATGTATGTACATGTACATATGTTTGTATATATCTTTTATCTTTTATCTGTTTCAGTCATTTGACTGTCGCCATACTGGGGCACTGCCTTGACGGCTTTTAGTCGAACAATTGACCCCATGACTTTTTTAAGCCTAGCAGTTATCCTATCACTATCTGTTGCCGAACCGCTAGCTTACGGGAACATAAACACACCAGCACCGGTTGTTCAAGCAGTGTTGGAGGACAAACACAGACACAAACACACAGACACAGACACACACATACACACACACACACGCACACGCACACAGATATAGGGCTTTCTTCAGTTTCCTTCTATGAAATACACTTACACAATTATAACCTCTATCTGGGGTTATAGTAGAAGACACTTGCCTAAGGTACCGTTCAGTGGAACTGAACCCGGAACTATGCGGTTGGGAAGGAAGCTTCTTACCTCGTAGCCACGGCCTGCGTGTATATGCGCGCGCGCGTGTTTTGTATATACATACATGCATATATGTACATATACGTATGTATATATGCATATATTTATATATCATTTATATATTATTTATATTATA